>NC_052083.1:23617838-23740704 GCF_015852505.1 Tachyglossus aculeatus | reverse complement strand
GGCTTGTAATGAAAAGAACGAATTAGTCAAGGACGCAGGTACTTTCCCAAAGAATTAGCCGAATTCATGTAAGGCTTAACTACTGCTTTTGGCATAAAGACCCCACCGGAAAGGGAGGTAAGAAATTCTACAGAAACTCAGAGCCCTAGGTATTACAATAGGTCCCCACATTCCTATAGAGGCGACTTCAATGTCATTCTGTAACCCAAAGAAAAATCTAAGTGAGAGCTAAAGAGAGCTATTAATTTCAATTCTTTCCTTTTTGTGGTTATAGATTTGAAAAGGAGAAGTTCAGAATGTTCTCCATGGTCTATTCATTCTCCTGTCTCCTTAATGAGCAAAGAGGTTAGGTGAACAGGATGTGAATTTCTACCACTAAACGCATTTCCCTGAGAAGATTTATTAAAATGAATTTCTGACTGCTGACTTCGTGGCTGGACAATCTGAATTTTCTGCTCTAAAGGCCTATTTTGTCTTTCATCTGTAAAGGACTTTATCATGAGCAGAGGAAAGCAGAGAGATAGGATAAAGTCCCAATTCTTCAGACCTTGTCAGCATCAACAAATCTGACTAATGTAAGTTTTCCAGCCTTCCTGAGTTTTACTTTGCATTCACATTCAAACACATTTTCATCATTACTCTTTAATATTTTTGGTGATATCTACAAATAGATTCTCTTCCTATAGCTCACAAAAGTATCCAAGTATCTTTCTAGGTCTAAACTTACATTCACTTGATATTGTTTAGAAATGATTATTTTATAAACATATTGCAGCTGGGAGCAGTGTGGCCCAGTGAAAAGAGCATGGGATTGAGAGTCAAAGGACCTGAGCTCTAACCTAACTCTGCTACTTGTCTTCTATGTGACCTTGGGCAAGTCACGTCACTTCTCTGCACCTCAGTTTACTCACTGTAAAATGGCAATTCCCTCCTTGTTCTCCCTTGCCCTTAGACTGCGGCATTCAGCATTTACCTGATCTCTTCCACTCTGGTATCCCACCATTGTTTATCTTCATAACCTAGCCTAAACTATAAATCCCATGGCAGGATTTTGTAGAGAGTTGTTTTGTTTTGATCATCAGGAGCTTGGCAGTGTTGATGTGTTTCCTATTTTGTGATATGTAGTCTTTAAACCTCTGCCAGTTTCATCAACCAAGGTCATAGGTTCTAATCCCGGCTCTGCCACTTGTCTGCTGTATGATCTTGGGCAAGTCACTTCACTTCTCTGGGTCTCAGCTCATCTGTAAAATGAGTATTGAGACTGTGAGCCTCACGTGGGAAAGGGACTATGTCCAACCCTATTTGCTTGTATCCACCCCAGCTTTAGTGTAGTTCCTAGTGTAAAGTAAGTGTTTAACAAATACCACTATTATATTACTAGTATGATCATTAATCTTGATGGTGTCTCTTTGCTGAGCACACAACCTTGATAGTTTCCTAAATCCATTCTCATCTACTCACTGTCCACATTGAGACTTATCTGAGTTTCCTTGTTCCAACAGGGCTATTGTGCATTTGCCACCAAGGACCTAGGAAGCAGTGTGGCCTAGTGGATAGAGCACGGGATGGGAATCAGAAGGACCAGGGATCTAATTCTAGCTCCACCACTTGTCTGCTGTGGGACCTTGGGCAAGGCATTTAACTTCTCTGTGCCTCAGTTACCTCACCTGTAAAATGGGAATTAAGAATGTGAGCCCCATGTGGGAGAGGGCCTGAGTCCAGCCTGATCAACTTATATCTATCTCAGCACTTAGTACAGTGCTGGCACATCGTAAGTACTTAAAAATACCTTGCAAAAAAGGACTATCAATCAATCAATTATATTTTTTGTGTGTTTACTTTGTGCAAGGCATTGTACTAACCACTTGGGTGAGTACAATATAACCATAGGCAGACACAGTTCCTGCCCACAACCACTGTTCAAGTCTTTTCCCAGAACCTGATTGTTTTTGAAAGTTTGGATACCACCTTCCAATATTTCGTTTGTACCACTATCCACACATTAAAAATGATAACAAAGACTTAAAGGTTGGAATTTTGGCCCTACCACCGGTAGAAGTTGCGGAGGTAGCAATTACTATTCCTATCAACGGGAAGAGAGTCTCCTATTGTTTCATATTAAAATCTGAGGTTTATTGTGTGTTTTATGCTTCTATGTGAGATTCCTGGATTACCTACAATCTGTTTCCTTGGCAAGACTGTCTTTTCGTCTTTTCTCTGGATAATATATGCTTACTGATCCCATAAGAAGAAGGAAGGAAACCTAAAGCTGTCCTAAGAGGAGAAATAATCGCAGAGGAACATCAGGGGAATACAAAACGTTGTAGGTTTCTTGTTTGCTAAACATTTGGTTTTCCATCCTCTGCCCAGTAGGACTTCAGAAGGTCTTGAACCATCAGCCTAATGCACTTTTCTCTTAGGGGGAATGTAAATGTGGTAATCAGTTGGCATTTATGAGACTGGAATAGTCAGAATTACTGAGCTTCTCTTCTATTGAAAAGGGCATGGAAATCAAACAGAGTGCACTCCAGGGATGATTGCATCGAAAGGGCTCTGAAGATATTGACTGTGTTCCCAACTCCACTACTGATCATTTAGGACACCTCTGGGTAAGTTCATTCATTCATTCACTTGTATTTATTGAGCGCTTACTGTGTACCAAGCACTGTACTAAGCATTTGGGAGAGTATAATATAACAATAAATAGATATTTCCTGCCCACAGTGAGCTTATAGTCTAGATGGGGTGACAGATATTAATATAAATGAATACATTACAGGAAAGTACGTAAGTGCTCTGGGGCTGGGCAGGCGAGGAGGATGAATAAAGGGAGCAAGTCAGGGTGATGCAGAAGGGAGTGGGAGAAGATAAAAGGGAGGCTTAGTCAGGGAAGGCCCCTTAAAAGACATGTACCTTCAATACGTCTTTGAAGGGGGGCGTAGTAATTGTCTGTCAGATTTGAGGAGTTAAGTTAACTTGATCTGCTTCAATTTCCCACTGTGTGAATTGAGTATAGTAAATACTTTCACATCCTGCCCTGGGGTTCGGAGCAAACTGACAAGATGAAAGAGATGTGGTACTTTAAGTTCTGTTATTTGATCATTTGAAAGCAAAACTAAAGAGGATCATCATTCTCTATACAGAATCTGCAGCTCACCTGTACGCTCATTGCCTACCCTGAGTTGATGGGTAATGAAAACAATGTGACAGAATTCATTCTACTGGGACTTACACCAAATCCAAGGATGCAGATAGTCATCTTTATTGTCTTTTTAATCAACTACATCATCACCATAGTGGGAAATCTGATCACTGTGGTAACCATAACCGCCAGTAAGACTCTGGACTCCCCTATGTATTTCTTTCTGGCCTATCTGTCATTTATCGATGCCTGTTATTCTTCTGTCAGCACACCGAAACTGATCGTCGACTCTATCTGTGAGAAGAAAATCATCTATTTCAAAGACTGGGTGATGACTCAGGTCTTTTGAGAGCATTGTTTGGCGGGGCTGAAATTATTCTTCTCACTGGTATGGCCTATGGACCGTTGCAGTGGCGATATGTAAAGCCCGCTTACATTACACGACCATCATGACCGGCCGTGTGTGTGGTGTGCTGGTGGGGGTCGCCTGGACTGGAGGCCTTTTGCTTGCAACCATTCAGATTCTCTTCATGGTCGATTTACCCTTCTGTGGCCCCAACGTCATCGATCACTTCATGTAGTGATTTGAACCTTTGCTGAACCTTGCCTGCACAGACACCCACACCCTCGGCCTCTTTGTAGTTGCCAACAGTGGGGTTGATCTGTCTATTAAAACTTCGTCATATTTGGTTGATTTCCTATGTCGTGATCCTGTGGGTCCCCTGAAAAACACACAGTAAAGAGGGTAGGCGCAAGAGCGCTCTCCACCTGCGTCTCCCACATCACCGTTGTCCATTCTGTTTCTTCGTTCCGTGTATATTTATGTATATGAGGCCCGCCTCCACCTTCCCCAATGGATAAAGCTTATTGCAGTATTTTACATGATTATAACCCCTATGCTAAACCCCCTCATCTACACCCTGAGAAATGTCCAGATGAAAAATGCCATCAGGAAACTATGGAGCAGAAAAGTGACTTCTGAAAGATGAATAGGTATCTCCCTGTGAAAATGGTGATATTTGTGCAAGTGAGGGAAGTGGCAAGCATAGATTTCTAGGTAACATTTTTAGGAAAATGTAAAGGGCATTCAGAGGTCAGTGAAGCACGTCTCATATGTCTGTTGTGTTTCCCCAGAGTCGTGTTATAGTGTATTGCATTCAGTAGGTGCTCAAGAAATTATCACTACATGAAATACTAAAGAGTTTCTTAGCTGTAGAGGTATTCATCCTCACTTCCATCTTATTAGCAACCTTTACATGGTAAGAGCTGGTTTTGCTCCTGCTACAGCTGCTTCCATTTATCTTTATATCCTTCTCTCATCTCGAATGAGGAGAAATGAGAGCAGCCTGTTCCGTAGCACAGTGTCAGACCTGTTCATTCATTCATTCAATCATATTTATTGAGCGCTTACTGTGTGCAGAGCACTGTACTAAGCGCTTGGAAGTACAAGCTGGTAACATATAGAAACGGTCCCTACTCACCAACGGGATCACAGTCTAGAAGGGGGAGAGAGACAACAAAACAAAACATGTGGACAGGTGTCAAGTCATCAGAATAAATAGAAGTAAATCTAGATGCACATCATTAACAAAATACATAGAATAGTAAATATGTACAAGTAAAATAATAGAGTAATAAATCTGTACAAACATATATATAGGTGCTGCGGGGAGTGGAAGGAGGTAGGGTGGTGGGAATGGGGAGGAGAGGAAAAAGGGGGCTGTCTGGTAAGGCCTCCTGGAGGAGGTGAGCTCTAAGTAAGGCTTTGAAGGGAGGAAGAGAGCTAGACTGGCGGATGTGCAGAGGGAGGGTATTCCAGGCCAGGGGGAGGACGTGGGCCGGGGGTCGACGGCAGGACAGGTGGAAACGAGGCACAGTGAGGAGGTTAGTGGCAGAAGAGCAGAGGGTGTGGGCTGGGCTGTAGAAGGAAATAAGGGAGGTGAGGTAGGAGGGGGGCGAGGTGATGGAGAGCCTTGAAGCCGAGAGTGAGGAGTTTTTGCCTGATGCGTAGGTTGATTGGTAGCCACTGGAGAATTTTGAGGAGGGGAGTAACATGCCCAGAGCGTTTCTGCACAGAGATAATCCGGGAAGCAGCGTGAAGTATAGATTGAAGTGGGGAGAGACAGGAGGATGGGAGATCAGAGAAGAGGCTGATGCAGTAATCCAGTAGGGATAGGATGAGGATTGAACGAGCAGGGTAGCAGTTTGGCTAGAGACGAAAGGGAGGATCTTGACGATGTTGCGGAGGTGAGACCGGCAGGTTTTGGTGACGGATTGGATGTGAAGGGTGAACGAGAGAGTAGAGTCGAGGATGACACCAAGGTTGCGGGTTTGTGAGACGTGAAGGATGGTAGTGTCGTCTACAGTGATGGGAAAGTCAGGGAGATGGTAGAGTTTTGGAGGGAAGATAAGGAATTCAGCCTTGGACATATTGAGTTTTCGATGGCAGGCAGACATCCAGATGGAGATTTCCTGAAGGTAGGAGGAGACCCGAGCCTGAAGGGAGGGAGAGAGAGCAGGGGCAGAGATGTAGATTTAGGTGTCATCAGCGTAGAGATGATAGTTGAAGCCGTGGAAGCGAATGAGTTTAGCAAGGGAGTGAGTGTAGATAGAGAACAGAAGGGGACCAAGAACTGACCCTTGTGGAACCCCTACAGTAAGGGGATGGGTGGGGGAGAGGAGCCCTGCAAAAGAGACTGAGAATGAACGACCAGAGAGATAAGAGGAGAACCAGGAGAGGACGGAGTCTGTGAAGCCAAGGTTGGATAGCATGTTGAGGAGAAGGGGGTGATCCACAGTGTCGAAGGCAGCTGTTCTAGTTTAAATAATAAAATAAATGTTTCTTTAACAACGAAGTGTTGTCTTTTTCCTATTCCCTTTCCTATAGCTCCATTGAATATCACATTTTACCAGACATATCATAGTCTTTAACAGTAGAATGGGGTTTTTCCTAATTTGATTCCCGTGAAGCAGGTCATAGAAGATGGGAACTCCTTGGGAATTTCAAAACAAACCATTGCTAACTCTTTTGCCAATCAACATTCGGAGAGGGACCTTATTTGGAAGAATGATCCGTGATAGCATTCCACATGCATATCATGATGCTTAGCTGTGAAGGCAGTGAAAGTGTGCTTTCATTCATTGATTCTGCAGTAGGTTAAGCAAATCCGAAAGCAAAAACAACTTGGGGGCACGCAAGATGAAATCAGAGGCTCTGGGACTGCTTGGCAAACAATTCCAGTCCAAGGAAAGCTGCTGTAAATAGGTCAGTGTCCAATATGAAGGGTTGCATAAGTCTGCATCTGCTCCTGAAAATGAGAGCTGTTAGGGACCAGTCTGGATCCACTGTGAGAAGCAGCATCACTCTTTGGACAGAACTCAGGCCTGTGAGTCAGAGGACCTTGGTTCTAATCCCTGCTCCTACAGTTATCGGCTGTGTGAACTTGGGCAAGTCACTTCACGTCTCTATGTCTCAGGTCTCTCATCTGTAAAATGGAGATTAAGGCTTTGAGCCCCACGAGGGACAGGGAGTGTGTCCAACTTGATTATGTTGTATCAACCTCAGGGCTTACTACAGTGCCTGACCACAGTAAGCACTTAATAAATACTATTTACGAAAAAAGAAAGATAAGGAAAAGACAGAGGTGCTTGTGGTGGCGAGGAAAGGGCAAGGAAAAGGACACATTTTTCAGTTGGTTTTTACCTTTCTCTCAGGGAAACAAGCTATTACCTGATAGAGAATGCATTGGTTTCAAGTGTCATCACAGAAGAAGACCCAAGGAGTTTTTAAGCATTTGATTAATCAAGCTTAGAAGCATTTCAGAGGGAGGGCGTGGTTCTATCTGGAGGTGATGACCAAGGCATTGAGGCTTCCCAACATGCTTCACAGCCTTGCCCAAAAATGGAGAATGCCTCTCCTGGTGCAGTCTCATCCTAGATGACAGAGTAGTCTACATAACTGAGACTCAGGTGAGAATTAGTTATTGAACCAACACCGTGAAACTCTGTGGAGGTGGGAAGGACTAATGGCCCAGGCTGGTATCAATCAGCCAACCTTCTAATGGCTCAGAAGCAGCAAGGCCTAGTGGATTGAGCGTAAGAGGGATCTGGATTCTAATCTCTGCTCTACCACTTCTCTGCTGTGTGAGCCTGAGAAAGTCACTGTTCTGTGCCTCAGTTACCTCATTGGTAAAATAAGAATTAAGACTGTGAGCCCCTTGTGGGACATAGATTGTGTCCAACCTGATTAACTTGTATCTTCCCCAGTCCATAGTACAGTGCCTGGCACACAGTAAGCACTTCTAGCAAATACCATTTAAAAAAAGCCAGGAGGGTGCAAGAGGCAGAGTCATTACCTCTAATACCAGGGGAAACCATTCCACTGTGAAGACAGTTCTGAGTCACTTGCAGGATGGAGGTGTAGTGGAACCCTGAGTCCTGCTAGGTGATCCTGGGTGTGTGGGCGGGTTGCTGAGCTGCCATCAAAATGGCCCTCCTCTTTGGAGGAGTCAGCTATTGGAGAAGAAAATTCCAAATTGTGAGCTCATTGTGGTCAGGGAATGTGTCTGTTTACTGTTACATTGTATTCTCTCAAGCACTTAGTCCAGTGCTCTGAACACAGTAAGCGCTCAATAAATACCACTGACTATGAAAGGATTCTCCCTAGGCAGAGAGGGCTCCAGCCTCTAATGTGTCTCCATGCTTAAAACAATCATAATAATGATGGCATTTGTTAAGCAATTACTATGTGCGAAGCACGGTTCTGAGGGCTGGGAGGGGGATACAAGGTGATCAGGGTGTCCCACGTGGGGCTCACAGTCTTAATCTCCATGTTACGGATGAGGTAACTGAAGTTCAGAGGAGTTAAGTGACTTGCACAAGGTCACCCAGCAGATATATATATATATATCATCGACCCCCGACCCACGTCATCCCCCGGGCCTGGAATGCCCTCCCTCTGCCCCATCCGCCAAACTAGCTCTCTTCCTCCCTTAAAGGCCTTACTGAGAGCTCACCTCCCCCAGGAGGCCTTCCCAGACTGAGCCCCTTCCTTCCTCTCCCCCTCGTCCTCCTCTCCATCCCCCATCTTACCTCCTTCTCTTCCCCATAGCACCTGTATATATGTATACGTGTTTGTACATATTTATTACTCTATTTATTTATTTTACTTGTACATATCTATTGTATTTATTTTATTTTGTTAGTATGTTTGGTTTTGTTTTCTGTCTCCCTCTTTTAGACTGTGAGCCCACTGTTGGGTAGGGACTGTCTCTGTATGTTGCCAACTTGTACTTCCCAAGCGCTTAGTACAGTGCTCTGCACACAGTAAGCGCTCAATAAATACGATTGATTGATTGATTGATATATTGTGTAGCCGGGATTAGAACCCATGACCTCTGACTCACAAGCCCGGGCTCTTTCCACTGAGCCATGCTGCTTCCTTGTAGGCATGGCAGTCCTGGGATCATGAGGCACTCTATCTCTCTAACCAAGCCCTACCCAGGTTAGAAATTTACCATCCCCAGGGTTTTCAAAGAGATGGATAGTGGTTAGAAAGACCCAGCCCCAGTCAACACAAATAATGCGCTAATTGCTTCAATTGAGGCTGTAACAAGAACAGAAGCACAGCACTAGAACCAGGTTTGCAAGACCCGTCTTGGGGAATCTTTCGATAATCTGGGTGGCAGAGGCACCTGTGTGAAAGTGTTGGTCTGCTCTACCTCTAGCCCCTCCTTCAGAACAGATTAAAGTCTTCCTTCTCTCCTCTTTCTCATACCTCTCATTACCCCACAAACTAAAGACAGTCTCTTAAAATGAGTGGTAAATTTTTGGTTTGAGTCAACAGAGTCTCATCTCCTACCTGCTTTCTCACTCTTCCTACTTTTTCCACAATCCACCTCCAGAGAAATGCACACGACGAGATGCTGAAACAAGAACAGAGACAGGAAGGGGAAGAAAGGGCAAGAGACATGCTGTTTCAAACTGTAAGCTCATTGTGGGCAGGGAACGTGGCTGCCAACTCTGTTATATTGTACTCTCCCAAAAGCTTAGTACAGTGCTCTCACACAATAAGCACTCAATAAATACCACTGATTGATTGGAGGAAAGGTGAGAGGAGAGGATGGTTGGAATCTTGGAGCTGGAGGGAAGGGAGGAAAGAGATGGAAGGGAGGGAAGAGAATTTAGGGATGACCAACCCAAGGAGATAGAGATAAATGGGAGCAGGGGTGAAAGTGAAAAAAAAAGTTTCTTACCACAACCACCTGACATTTAATATTGTCACCAGCCTGAGAGACATAAACAGAATGTGGTCACTCAAGACCTCCATATTTTTGGCCCCTGGGGTCAGGAAAACCCTGCTGCCCTTTCAGATCTGGAGGAGGCCCAGGGACAGACTCTCAGATACTCAAGCACAAGGGATTGGGCAAAGGAAGATTAAGCCAAAACACCTTTAAGAGTTTCAGTTCAGATAACCCAGAAACACGGTCGGCTGGAGGCCTGAGAGGCTTCTCAGGGCTCCTTAACACAGCCCAGAATTAAAGAGGTAGCCCTATAGAGTTGGGGCTGTTCACAGGATGCCGGAAAAGGCGCTGGAATGAGTCGGGGAAGGCGTCAACATCAGGACATCCTGTTCCAGCAGGTTGGTGGGGACTGTGGGACTTCTAGTTGCATCTCTGTGACAAGTGACTTCCAATGTGGAGAAGGAAAGGGAGAAGAAGAGAGACTCAAATGAATCCTCTTCCCCCCCTCCACCATAACTAGAGCTAGAACCTCCATTCTCCAACTCCTCATTTTTACAGTTTCCCAGACCCTCCCACAGTTTCCCCTGTGAGCTGTCTTGTGCTTGGACTCTCGCCTCACTGACAGTTTCAAACTTACCTACTGCCCATAGAGTTGATCAGGGGAAGTAGGGAAGCCGTGTGCCCTAACAGAAAGAGCACAGGCCTTGGAGTCAGAGGACCTGGGTTCTAATTCAGGTGACCTGGGTTCTAATCCTGACTCTGCTGTCATGGTATATTGGATAGAACCGGGGCCTGGGAGCAAGAAGGCTCCACTGCCTGTCTAACCCTAACCCTAACCCTAACCCTAATCAAGCTGGACACACTTCTTGTCCCACCTGGGTCTCACAGTCTTAATCCCTATTTTACAAATGAAGTAACTGAGGCACAGAGCAGTGCAGTGACTTGCCCAAGGTCATTCAGCAGACAAGCGGCATAACAGGGATTAGAACCCAAGTCCTTCTGACTCCAAGGCCCATATTCTATTCACTAGGTCACATTGCTTCTCATGTCTGCTGTTCTCCCTTCCCCTTAGAATGTGAGACCCATCTGGAATAGAGTCTGTGTCCAGGGCTTAGCACAGTGTGTAGCACATAACTATTATTATTATTATTATTATCATTATCATTATTATTAAGCCAATTGAAATTCACTGAACCAGGGATAGCCGGGATTAGAACCCTGATCCTCTGATTCCCAGGCCTATGGTTTTCCAGCAGGCCATGCTGCTTCTCTACTAGGCCACATAGAGATAGCAGAAACACCACCCTCCAACCCCTCATGTCAGTTGTGATTGGCTTGGTCGGTGCCTGAGGTAAGCTACATGGAAACCTGACAGACAGCATGGGGACTAATTAGATTGTTATAATAAATCAATGGCATTTATTGAGCACCTAGGAAGTTCAAAGTGCTGTATCAAGCACTTGAAAAAGTATACAAGAAGAGTACAATATTAGCTCTAAGTAAGTGTGTGTAGTTATGTTAGAACCTTGAAACGCAGTTATCAGGTGCGATGAAACAGTCACATAATCTGATTGAATTTTGATGGTTAAAGTGGTCCAGGTGGGGTGGAACTGTCCAGAGCAGATCCATGTAACCAAAAGGCTGCAGACGGTATTGCACCAATTAAATCCTCCAGGGATAGAAGCAGTTCTTTTTATCTTCTAGGGAGGTGGCTTTTGAGTAAAGCACCAGGCCATTAGGCCCCTCTTCAGCTCAACATGAAGGCTAGATGATATTGGGATTCCTTCCTGGACTGTAAAATCTTCTCCTCTAGTCTGTAAACTCCTTGTGGGCAGGGAACATGTCGATCAATTCCTGTTGTATTGTTTTTTCTGAAGTGCTTAGTACAGTGCTCTGCACACAATAAATGCTCAATAAATAGAGAAACAGAATGGCATAGTGGATACAGTACAGGCCAGGGAGTCAGAAGGTCATGGGTTTTAATCCCAGCACCACCACTTATCTGTTGGGTGACCTTGGGCAAGTCACTTCACTTCTCTGGGCCTCAGTTGCCTCATCTGTAAAATGGGGATTAAGACTGAGCCCTTTGTGAGACAGGGACTGTGTCCAACCTGATTACCTTGTATCTACCTCAGTGCTTAAAACAATACCTGACATATAATAAGCGCCTGATGGGTACCATCATTATTATTATTATTTAAGTACAATTGATTGATTGATTTATGTATTTCAATCCATCCATCAATCATATTTATTGAGCACTTACTTAAATCATATTTATTGAGCAATACTGTACTAAACACGTAGACGAGTACAACTCAACCATATAACAGACATGTGTCCCTGCACACAATGACCTTACAGACTAGAGGGGGAGAAAGACATTCATATAAATGAATAAATTACGAATATGTACATAGGTGTTGTGGGACTGGGTCGGGGTGAATAAAGGGAGCGAGTCAGGATAATGCAGGAGAGAGTAGGGGAAAAGGAAAAGAGGGTTTAACCAGGAAAGCTCTTTTTGAAGAGATGTGCAGTCAATAAGGCTTGAAGGTGGGGAGATTGTCATTGGATATGAAGAGAGAGGGCATTAGAGAAGCAGCGTGGCTCAGTGGAAAGAGCACGGGCTTTGGAGTCAGAGGTCATGAGTTCAAACCCCGGCTCCGCCAATTGTCAGCTTTGTGACTTTGGGCAAGTCACTTCACTTCTATGGGCCTCAGTTACCTCATCTGGAAAATGGGGATGAAGACTGTGAGCCCCCCGTGGGACAACCTGATCAACTGTAACCTCCCCAGCTCTTAGAACACTGCTTTGCACATAGTAAGTACTTAATAAATGCCATTATTATTATTATTATTATTATTATTACTATTCCAGGCTAGAGGCAGGACATGAGCAAGAGGTCAGTGGCAAAATGGGCAAGATCGAGGTACAGTAAGTAGGTTGGTACTAGAGAAGCAAAGTGTGCAGGTTGGATTGTAGTAGAAGAGTAGCAAGGTGAGGTAGGAGTGCACAAGGTGATTGAATACTTTAAAGAGCTCCTGTTTGATGCGGGATGAATGGGCAGTCACTGGAGGTTCTTGAGGAGTGGGGAAACATGGTCTTGTAGAAAAATGATCTGGGCAGCGGAGTAAAGTATAGACTGAACTGGGGAGAGACAGGAGTCAGAGAGGACAGTGAGGAATCTAATGTAGTAATCAAGATGGGATAGGATAAGTGCTAAGATTAATGTAGTAACAGTTTGGAGAGAGAGGAAAGTGTGGATGTTAATGATGTTATGAAGGAATGATTGATTGGATTGCATTGCTGTGGAGCAGCCTGGCCTAGTGGCTAGAGCGCGGACCTGGGAGTCAAAACGACCTGAGCTTTAATCCTGGATCCTCCTTTTACCTGCTTTGTGATCTTGGGCAAGACACATAACTTCTCAGTGCCTCACTTACCTCATCCATAAAATGAGGGTCAAGACTGTGAGCTCCATGTGGGACATGGACTGTATCCATCCTGATTAACTTGTATCGACACCAGAGCATATAGTACAGTCCTCGGCACATAGCAAATACCATAAAAATGAAAATGCGAAACCTGTGGTGGAAACAAGGTCTTGCTAATCTAGACTTCAGTGAGAATTTTTGTATATTGTTGGGTAGAGGGAAAATATTTTTAATCATTCAAAAGACACGATGTATAAATAAAACACTATTTAAGTATCCCTTATTAACAAATACCATTTAATACCAATACCATTTTCCAAAGCAGAGATAACAATAGATGAAAAATACCTATTAGTAAAAAATTAGATCTTTAACTGTTGTTACAGTTAAATGTTCTATATCTGGGTGGAAATCACATCAATGAAAATATAGTGTAAATAGATGTTTTAATTATAATAAAACAGTATATCATATTTGTTTAATAGCTATTGTCTCACCACTATATAAGCACATGGAAAGGGTGAGCACGTGTCACCTTTGGAGCTGCTTTGGGGCAGGAATCATGTCTATCAACTCTACTGTCTTTTACTTACCCAAACATTTTGTGCAGTGTTCTGCCCACAGTAAGCACTCAATAAATACTATTAATAATTAGACACAGACATAAGAATCACCTTTCCCTCTTAAATGCTTATCTCCTTCTAGATTCTTATGGATCTTACTCTACAAGTAGGCTAACAATGACCCATTTTTGGCACTAGAATGTGCACGACAAATGTTACTAAAAGTAGGCTGTTCCAACGGGACAACATGTTAGCGGTAACAATTTCTGAAGAATCAATCAATCAATTGTATTTATTGAGCGCTAACTGTGTGCAGAGCACTGTACTAAGCACTTGGGAAGTACAAGTTGGCAACATATAGAGACGGTCCCTACCCAACAGGTGGGCTCACAGTCTAGAAGGGGGAGACAGAGAACAAAACCAAACATATTAACAGAATAAAATAAATAGGATATGTACAAGTAAAATAAATAAATAAATAGAGTAATAAATACGTACAAGCACAGATACATATATACAGGTGCTGTGGGGAAGGGAAGGAGGTAAGGCCGGGGGAATGGAGAGGGGGTGGAGGGGGAGAGGAAGGAGGGGGCTCAGTCTGGGAAGGCCTCCTGGAGGAGGTGAGCTCTTAGTAGGGCCTTGAAGGGAGGAAGAGAGCTAGCTTGGCGGATGTGGGGGGGGAGGACATTCCAGGCCCGGGGGACGACGTGGGCCGGGGGTCGACGGCGGGACAGGCGAGAACGAGGCACGGTGAGGAGATTAGCGGCAGAGGAGCGGAGGGTGCGGGCTGGGCTGTAGAAAGAAGGGAGGTGAGGTTGGAGGGGGCGAGGTGATGGAGAGCCTTGAACCCGAGGGTGAGGAGTTTCTGCCTGATGTGTAGGTTGATTGGTAGCCACTGGAGATTGTTGAGGAGGGGAGTAACATGCCCAGAGCGTTTCTGGACAAAGACAATCTGGGCAGCGGCATGAAGTATGGATTGAAGCGGGTTGAGACAAGAGGATGGGAGATTGGAGTGGAGGCTGATACAGTAGTCCAGACGGGATAGGATGAGAGCTTGAACGAGCAGGGTAGCGGTTTGGATGGAGAGGAAAGGGCGGATCTTGGCAATGTTGCGGAGCTGAGACTGGCAGGTTTTGTGATTGCTTGGATGTGGGGGTGAATGATAGAGCGGAGTCGAGGATGACACCAAGGTTTCGGACTTGTGAGACGAGAAGGATGGTAGTGCCGTCCACAATGATGGGAAAGTCAGGGAGGGAGAGGGCAGGGTTTGGGAGGGAAGAAAAGGAGTTCAGTCTTGGACATGTTGAGTTTTAGGTGGCGGGCAGACATCCAGATGGAGATGTCCTGAAGGCAGGAGGAGATGCGAGCCTGGAGGGAGCAGGGGCAGAGATGTAGATTTGGGTGTCATCAGCGTAGAGACGATAGTTGAAGCTGTGGGAGCGAATGAGGTCACCAAGGGAGTGAGTGTAGATCGAGAATAGAAGGGGACCGAGAACTGAGCCTTTGGGAACCCCCACAGTAAGGGGATGGGAGGGGGAGGAGGAGCCTGCAAAAGAGACTGAGAATGAACGACCGGAGAGATTAGAGGAGAACCAGAAGAGGACGGAGTCTGTGAAGCCAAGGTTGGATAGCGTGCTGAGGAGAAGGGGGTGGTACACAGTGTCGAAGGCAGCTGAGAGGTCGAGGGGGAAGAAGACAGACAGTAGAGCACAGGGCATAAGCTGCAGTGAAAAAAAACCTGCTGGCCACAGGTTTACTTATCAATGCTCAAGTTCCCAATGGATTTACAGTCTAGAGACGAGAAAGGAAGCAAGTCAGGGAGATGCAGAAGGGAGTGGGAGAAGAGGAAAGAGGGACTTAGTCTGGGAAGGCCTCTTGGAGGAGGTGTGCCTTCAATAAATTCGATTGAATTTTGAATTTGGTAGGCTTTGAAGGGTGAGGAGAGAAATTGATTGCCGGATTTGAGGAGGTCAGAGTCAGAATGTGGGCTAGGAATCGGATGCAAGGTAGGTGAACTAGAGGCACAGTGAGAAGGTTAGCATTAGAGGAGCGAAGTGTCTGGACTGGGTTGTATATGGACAGTAGTGAGGCTTATTGCATTTATTAGGATCTGCCTTTTTCTCTCTGGTAATAGGAGCTGCTCTCAACTCAGAGGCACCTGGCACAATGTCAAGTGACCTCCTCTTACTGGACAACACGTGAACTCTGATTAATAGATCCCTGCATAGGGACCATACTTATACTTGATGTGACATTCCTAGTGCCTCCCAAAACTCCTCTTCTTGACAATAATCTTGTCTCATTATTAACTTTCCTAATTTAGCTCTTCTCAGATTTTTACTATTCACTTTTCACACCTTTGGGGTCTGCTTAGTACCGTCCTAAGTTTTTCACACATGAGGACATAAACCTATAGCTAAGTTTATGAACTTTAGGAAGTTTGGGAGAAGTCTTTCTACAGTCTTTCCACCTTAACTGAAATATGATTAGGTGTTTCCTATCAACAGTGTTTATACAGCCTAACGGGAAACTCCCTAGAAGAATTCTATAAGAAATGCTGTAAAGGCATCTCAAAAGAAATGCAATCTATCCCTCGGCAGCTGATAAAGAGGACGTGATACCAAGAGTTATTATTTATAAATCCAGGTTTTTTTCTAATGCCATCAGCAATGCTGCAGTACGTGCAAATAAAGTTTTGGAAGGGTAACTGGGAGTCTCTTTATATTGGGTAGGATCGTTGATGCAACAGGGAAATTCTGGGGAAATCACCTTTCAATACAGATATATATGGGGGGATAGTGGGAATTATATTGATATGCCAGAGTACAGTTGATATTAATTGGAGAAGACTTCAAGAAGGAGTAGACTTACTGTTGAGCTGTGATTGATTTAAATGAATTAAGAGTCAGGGCATAGCTTCTAGAACACCAGAGTTTTTTCAGCGCATGTAGTTCAACTTGGGAAAAAGTTCAGAAGAACAATTGATAATGGGAAATTGCAAATCTAAACAAAATGAAATACAGAGATTAAACAGGAAGCATATTTTATGCACTGCATATTTGTCCTTATTCCTTATGCTGTTTTAATATTTTAGTGTTTCATTGCTTTCATTATGTCCATCTCAAGTCTTCACCCACCATCTCTCCCTGCCTTCCCCAGTCCCACACACTTATATCGATAGGTTGTGAGCCCCTCAAGGGAAAGCGTCTGTGTCTAATTCCCACCTGCATACTCTTTCCCAGCGCTTAGTACAGTAGTGCACACCCAGTAAGTGCTTAAAAATACTGTTACTGCTACTTCTTGTAGAATACTAGAGTACAGTGAAAATGAAAGAAAGAAAAAGGGGAGGAAAGAGTTTGAAACATGGAGTGACTGAGAGATTTTGCAGAATACATGAATAGATTTGTGAAAGATAGATTAGGTAGGATGAAACTTGGAAGAAACTTGGAAGAAAACTGCAGCATAAAAGGTAAGAAAGGAGTTGTTCAATGGATGGGAGACTGCATGGGGTAAAGGGGGAGAGATTCAAGGGTGAATAGGAAACAGTTGGTCAGTAAAGGAGAGAGTATAGTTGAGAAAGAGGGTAGATGGCTATGAAGAGACCAGAGTCTAAAAATTCGGAGAATTACTTTAGAAACTATCCATGGCTTTAATTTGCATCCAGTATTCCTGAAGTTCAAATTTGGCACATCAGAAATTGACATTTAATAGTGCTTGCAATGCTATTGTCATTGAAAATTAATGACAATAATGCAAACTCTTTACAGATTAAAAGTGAAAAAGATATAATAATAATAATAATAAGGGTATTTGTTAAGGGTTTACTACTTGCCAAGCACTGTTCTAAACCCTAGGGTAGATACAAGATAATCAGGATATCTCATGTGAGACTCATCCCCATTTTACAGGTGAGGTAACTGAGGCACAGAGAAGTTAAGTGACTTGCCCAAAGTCACATAGCTGATAGGTGGCAGAGCTGGGATTAGAACCCATGACCTCTGACTCCCAAGTGGGTGCTCTTTCCACTAAGCCACACTAGAGCAATTCCAAACACGTCTTAATTCTCAGGATGAAACTGTATTGAGTAGAATTTTGATTTGGAACAGCCTCTCTCTGGGTGCCCTACTGAGAAATGCCTCCTAGAAGAATGTGCTACTAAGAAGGTTTGTTCTGTGACATTGCTTAGGGAAAATTTCCCAACTTGGTCACAAGAATTGTCCCCATCCTACTGAGATACTTGTCTAATGCTGTCACATCATCTCTGACCCATAGCAACTCCATAGATACCTCACTTCCAGGTTGCTCCACCTCCATCTGCAATTGTTTTGGCAAGGCATCCATAGATTTTTCTTGGTAAAAATACGGAAATAGTTTACCATTGTCTTCTGAGCTTTCACTCATTCATTTATTGAGCGCTTACAGTGTGCAGAGCACTGTACTAAGCGCTTGGGAAGTACAAGTTGGCAACATAAAGAGACGGTCCCTACCCAACAACAGGCTCACAGTCTAGAAGGGGGAGACAGACAACAAAACAAAATATATTAACGAAATAAAATAATTAGAATAGTAAATATGTACAAGTAAAACAAATAGAGCAAAAAATACGTACAAACATATACACAGGTGCTGTGGGGAGGGGAAGGAGGTAGGGCGGGGGGATGGGGAGTGGGAGGAAGGGGAGAGGAAGGAGGGGTCTCAGTCTGGGAAGGCCTCCTGGAGAAGGTGAGCTCTCAGTAGGGCTTTGAATGGAGGAAGAGAGCTAGCTTGGTGAATGTGCGGAGGGAGGGCATTCCAGGCCAGGGGGAAGACGTGGGCCGGGGGCCGATGGTGGGACAGGCGAGAACGAGGCACAGTGAGGAGGTTAGCAGCAGAGGAGCTGAGGGTGTGGGCTGAGATGACGGAGAGCCTTGAAGCTGAGAGTGAGGAGTTTCTGCCTGATGCGTAGGTTGACTGGTAGCCACTGGAGATTTTTGAGGAGAGGAGTAACATGCCCAGAGCATTTCTGCACAAAAACGATCCGGGCAGCAGCGTGAAGTATAGATTGAAGTGGGGAGAGACAAGAGGATGGGAGATCAGAGAGGAGGCTGACGCAGTAATCCAGTCGGGATAGGATGAGAGATTGAACGAGCAGGGTAGCAGTTTGGATGGAGAGGAAAAGGCGGATCTTGGTGATGTTGTGCAGGTGAGACCGGCAGGTTTTGGTGATGGATTGGATGTGAGGGGTGAACGAGAGAGTGGAGTCGAGGATGACACCAAGGTTGAGGGCTTGTGAGACGGGAAGGATGGTAGTGCCGTCAACAGTAACGGGAAAGTCAGGGAGAGGGCAGGGTTTGGGGGGGGGAAGATACGGAGTTCAGTCTTGGACATATTGAGTTTCAGATGGCGGGCAGACATCCAGATGGAGATGTCTTGAAGGCAGGAGGAGACCCGAGCCTGAAGCAAGGGAGAGAAAGCAGGGACAGAGATGTAGATTTGGGTGTCATCAGCGTAGAGATGATATTTGAAGCCGTGGGAGTGAATGAGTTCACCAAGAGAGTGAGTGTAGATAGAGAACAAAAGGGAACCAAGAATTGACCCCTGAGGAACCCCTACAGTAAGGGGATGGGAGGGGGAGGAGGAGCCTGCAAAAGAGACTGAGAATGAACGACCAGAGAGATAAGAGGAGAACCAGGAGAGGACGGAGTCTGTGTGGCCAAGGTAGGATAGCGTGTTGAGGAGATGGGGGTGGTCAACAGTGTCGAAGGCAGCTGTGAGGTCAAGGAGGATTAGGATAGAGTATGAGCCGTTGGATTTGGCAAGCAGGAGGTCATTGGTGACCTTTGAGAGGGCAGTTTCGGTGGAATGTAAGGAACAGAAGCCAAATTGGAGGGGGTCGAGGAGAGAGTCGGCGTTGAGGAATTCGAGACAGCAGGTGTAGACGACTTGTTCAAGGAGTTTGGAAAGGAATGGTAGGAAGGAGATAGGGCGATAAGTAGAAGGGGAGGTGGGTTCAAGAGAGGGTTTTTTTAGGATGGGGGAGACGTGGGCATATTTGAAGGCAGAGGGGAAGGAACCATTGGAGAGTAAGCAGTTGAAGATGGAAGTTAAGGAGGGGAGGAGGGACTGGGTGAGAGATTTCATAAAATGAGAGGGTGTGGGGTCGGAAGCACAGCTGGCCGGAGTAGCACTTGGGAGGAGTGAGGAAATCTCATCTGAGGATACTGCTGGGAAGGATGGGATAGTAGTGGAGAGGTTTGAGAGCCGGGGGTTGGAGAAGGGGGGGGGAGTGACTGGGGAGCTCAGACCTGATGGAATTAATTTTACTAATGAAGTAGGAGGCCAGATCGTTGGGGTGAGGGAAGGAGGAGGGGAAGGAACAGGAGGCCTGAGAAGAGAGTTAAATGTACGGAAGAGCTGATGGGGATGATGGGCATCGGTGTCAATAAGGGAGGAGACATAGTTTTGTCTGGCAGAGGAGAGGGCAGAGTTAAGGCAGGAAAGGATAACCTTGAAGTGAACAAGGTTGGCTTGGTGTTTAGACTTTCGCCAGCAGCGTTCAGCAGCTCAAGAATACGAGCAAAGGAGGCGGTTAGCAGTGATCCAGGGCTGTGGGTTAGTGGTACGAGAGCAGCGAAGGGAAAGGGGAGCGAGTGAGTCGAGCTGAGTAGAGAGGGTAGAATTGAGAGCAGTAATCTGATCATCAAGATTGGATAGAGATGAAAGGGGGGCGAGGTGGGGTGTGAGGCGCTCAGAAAGATGGATGGGGTCGAGAGAGCGGAGGTCTCTGTGAGGTAGTAAAATAGATTTACAGGGGAGAGGTGTGTGAGTGAGGAGGCAGGTGAGAAGGTTATGATCAGAGAGACGGATTTCAGAGTTGGTGAGGGTGTAGATAGTGCAGCGGTAGGAGATGATGAGTTCGAGGGTGTGACCAAGTTGGTGAGTGGTCGAGGTGGGGTGGAGCAGGAGGTTGGCAGCGTCAAGGAGAGATAGAAGGCGGGCAGCAGAGGAGTCACCAGGGATATCTATGTGGATGTTGAAGTCTTCGAGGATCAGAGTGGGCATGGGAAAGGAGAGTAGAAAGGTGAGGAAGGGGTCAAAATCGTTACAAAAGTTGGAGGTGGGGCCGAGGGGGCGGTAGATGATGGCTACAAGACTCTTGAGGGGGTGGTAGAGGCGAATAATGTGGGCTTCAAAGGAAGGGAAGGAAAGGGAGGGGGGAGGAGGGATAGTGCGAAGGCGACATTGGGGGTCGAGAAGGAAACCGACACCTCCTCCTTTCCTGGTGAGTCTGGGGGAGTGGAAGAAGAAGAGGCCTCCACTGGAGAGAGCAGGTGAAGAGACCGTGTCATCCGGAGACAGCCATGGTTCAGTTAGGGCGAGGAGGAGTAGAGAGCTGGAAAGGAATAGGTCCAGGATGAAAGGGAGCTTACTTATAATGGAGCCGGGATTCCAGAGGCCACACTTGGCAGCAGCTGTGGAGGGAGGAGAGGGAGAGGGAAGGGTGCGAGGGGTGGGGAGGATTTGGATTGGGATGAGTTGGCGGGGGCCTGGGCGGGGAGAGTGGGAAGAGGGGTGGCGATGAGAAAGGAGAACCGGGATGGGGTGGGGGCGGGGAGGAGGGGAGGGAGGGGGCTGGGAGGGAGGAGTTGAGGGTTGGCGCTGAAACAGAGGGATCCTGGGTAGGGGGTGGGAAGGTGGTGGTGGGGGAAAGGGAGGGCAAGAGCTGGGTGGAAGAGGGGAAGGGGAAGGTGAGGGATGGGAATGGCAGTTGGGAGCAGGGGAATTAATAGTTCAGGGTGAGTTCAGCAAGGTAAATGATAGCACAGCGGGAGGCTAACAATTGAAATGCAGTAGCAATAACACAGTAGCAATGATATAAGTAGGTGATGACATCACAGAGGGTAGTTAACAATTAACATGTTATGGCAATAATAAAATAGGCCGATGATGTTATCACAGAGAGCAGATAACTACTATGTGATGGCAAAAAATAAGCAGATGACATCGCAGACAGCATTTAACAATTAACATGCGATGGCAGTAAAATAAGCTGGTGATGACATCATCGAGTGACGTTAGCAATTGACATTCGATGGGAATAATAAAATAAGCAGAAGACATCACAGAGAGCAGTTAACAATTAACATGCAGAAGCGACCATAAGATGAGCTGATGATGCTCAAAGCAGAAGGATGCATTGTCCATAGGTCAGTCAAATCAGGCCAAAGAGGTTAATGGCAAGCAGAGTCCAGGGACTCTTGGCAAAATGTCTCGGAGGTGGAGGAGGATGGAGTCCTATGGATGGAGCAGTAAACCTGAGTCTCTGCTTTCAACTCTCTCCTATGCCACTGTTGCCCAGCACAGGTCAGGTGAGTTTTGACTTCTAGCAGATTGCCTTCCACTTACTAGCTACTGCTCATGCTAGGAATGGAATAGGTATACCTCTCCTTGACTCTTGCTCACATAGCCGAGATTAGTGGAGTACTGAAAACTCTCCAGGTGCAATTGTAAGAGGGGTTCTAAGATGCTAGCAAGAAAAATATAGCAATAGTTTAGTTCAGAGATACTTAAGGTTTAAACTTGGGAACTGGCAGGGGGACTAAGTAAGATAATTGGTTAAATGGCCACGGAGAAGCTTAGCGAAGCAATAAAGATTACCTCAAGGACTTGGGAGCAATTGGTATATTGGCTATTGCCATTGGAGACAGGAATGACAAGGGAAATGAGATTGCACACTCACTAGAATTCCACCAGAGATGCCCTGAAAATGAGATGAAGAGCTGGATAAAAGATTTCAGTAACCATTATTCAAACTTCTAATAGAATAAAATTCAAATCGATCACTCCATCAAAGATATTTATCCAGAATTTATTCGAGTCATAACACTATACTAAATGCTTGGGAGAGTGCAGCAGAAGCAAAGCACACATTATCTACCATCAAGGAGTTCCCCATATTATAGGGAAGACAGACAGACAAACAAAAATTGTTCACAAACAATGAAAGTGGGAGAAAATAGAATGATATGATCAGTAGAAGAATGAATATGTCAAGGTGAAACAACTGAATACATAATGAAGTCTATGACTAAATAATCATGAACATTTAATTCTGCTATTGTCCAAGTTTTCTTTACACCCTTTGGCTTGAATATTGCTAGGCAATTAAAAATGATTAGGCCTGTTTGAGAACAGCTTGATGGACTATCAGAAGAATCAGGCTGTTAACATATCCGCAGAATGAGCAAAGCATGTGGAACAGCATGAGGTCTCAACACAGGATACAACCCTCACATTCAGAGGAGAACTGTTTGTAAACATCTTTGCTGAAGATGGATGCAAAATGCAAAAATCCTCTTTATTGTTATGAATGGACCAATGTGACTGATTCACATCTAGTGTGCGATTCTTGACGTTAAAAAGACTTTTTTTAGAAAAATTACCTTCCTCAGTGCATCTTTATCTCTGCATCTTTCACCTCTTTGTTCTTCAGACTATAGAGCATTGGGTTCAGCATGGGGATCAGTATCATCTAGCACAAGGACACCATTTTTTTCTGATCCATTGAGAAGCTGGAACTGGGCAGCAGATAGATAAACATTGTCGTTCCATAAAATAAAGTGACTGTCATTAAGTAAGAGGCACATGTAAAAAAAGCTTTTTGCCTTGCTCCAGGGGAGTGTATTTTTTAAAGAGCCAGCAGGATGTGCACATGCAATATCAGTATGGTCAGTACTGTAACCAGCACAGTGACAGCTGTGGAAGCAGCAGGAAGGACTTGGGCAAGCCTGGGGTCTGAACAGGACAGCCTCAACAATGGGGGGATGTCACAGTAGAAGTGATTAATTTCATGAGATCCACAGAAGGACAAATTAAGTACACTTGCTTCACTGACCACAGCATTCAGACAACTGGCCAGGTAAGAAGCAGTGACCAGTAAAGCACACCAGCCTCTGAGGCATGCAGACTATATATAGCAGGTGTTTACAGATTGCTACATAATAATAATAATAATAATAATAATAATAATAATAATAATAATAATCATAGTACTTGTTAAGCAATTAGCATGTGCAAAGCACTGTTCTAAGCGCTGGGGAGGTTACAAGGTGGCCAGGTTGTACCACGGGGGGCTCATAGTTTTAATCCCCATTTTACAGATAAGGTAACTGAGGCACAGAGAGGTTAAGTGACTTGCCCAATTACATATCGATTATAAGCCATATCAGCCAGAAGACAGTACTCCATTACCCCAAATGTAACTACAGCAGAGAGCTGGGCCACACATCATGGGTAAGAAATGGCTTTCTTGTCCCCTAAAATTTTTTCCAGCATCTTAGGGGTGACAGATGATGAATAACATGAGTCAGAGGAAGACAGATGGCTAAGGAAAAAGTACATGGGTGTGTGAAGTTGTGAACTGACTCCAATGATTAGAATGATGAGCTGATTCCCCAGAGGAGTGACCGCATAGATGAGGAGGAACAGCATGAAGAGGAGGATCTGTAACTGTGGATCACTTGTTAATCCCCACAGAATGAACTCACTCAGAGCTTCATGATTTCTGTTGGCCATGTACTGTACTGCTGTTACGTGGGAAGAAAATGAACTACACCATCAGCATTGCAGTGCTCAGAGGCCCGTAGGAGTAGAATTTCTGTTGAAACTAAAAATTTGAAAGACTGGAGAACTTGAAGAATTGATAAAAATCCCTTTGTCTGGAATTCTCTCCCTTCTCTAATTGTCCAGTTCACAGTCCTTTCTATCTAAAGAGCCCATCTAAAATCACACCTTATCCATAAGGCCTCATCCAGAAGGTCTTTCTCTTATTATTATATCCTCTATCCAGATAGTGATGTTGTTGATGATGATGAGGAGGAGGATGATAATAATGTGTGCTAAGCCCTTGCTATGTAACCAGCCCAAGGTAATCAGAGTGGACCTAGTTCCTGTCCCACATAAGGCTCACTGTCTAAAAGTGCCCCAACTACTACTTCAATAAAATACTTTTGCAACAACCCACAACACTTCTTACATATATTACACATAAAATTAGTTAAGCACTAATTCATACACTCTTCACTTTTTCTACTTCCTTTTTTATCTCTTCCCTGCTGCATTATAAGTTTCTATTGGACAGGGGTCATGCTACGAATTCATGTCTACTAATTCTCTAGAATGTAAGCTCACTGTGGTCAGGGAATGTGTCTGTTTATTACTGTAGTCTTCCAAGAGCTTAGTACAGTGCTCTGCACACTGTAAGTGCAAAATAAATACTACTGAATGAATTGTACTCTCCTCGGTGCTTGGTTCAATGCATTGCAATTACAGATCCTCAATAAATTAAACTGATTGATTGGCCTTCACACCTGCCTGAGGATGATAGTTGCTATATCACTGGTCTGGGTGTCAGGCCCTCAGATCTCCCACTGAAGCCAGGACTTACCGAATGTTTCACTCTCACAGAAATTCTTAATTCAGTCAAAGAACATATTTTCTAAGGCACCAGTACACACTACTCCAACCCTTTACTTTCCTACAGAGCCCATTCATCATCATTGCTGCCCCCCTCCATCGATGCTTCATTTCCTTCTTCCTTAAGAGTTCATTTATTCCCATTACACACATTACCTGTAGCAGTTCCTCCACCCAATTCTTAAATACACCTCAATGGGGAATTGCATTATCATACTCACAAAATTACCGTATTTTATTTTTTCCAATCTCCCATTTTTCTTCATTTAAACATCCATTTAAAATTCAGAATCTCCTCTTCTCTGTGTTCTAGACATTCCACCTCTTAGACAGGTTTCTTCTTGTTCTGAAAAGTTTAGTAGTTAATGAAGATAAAGTATTTCCAAATATTAGGGATGGAAATCAAATGGAACCGAAAATTAACCTGAAAATCTTCTCCCAAAGAAGACCATTTGTCACTGTATCCATGCTAGCACACTCAGAAACTGCTTCCTTATATTATGAAAACAAGCAGCAATCTACAATTTTCAACAACAACATTTTTGAATATTTTCTTCCAGATGATTTTGTAAATATATATAATTATCTATCCATTAAGAAAAATCTTTGAACTACTTTAGATTTCAGTGCACCATCCCCACCAAAATTGAAAAAATAAAACAAAATTCTTCCCATCAAAATTGGGGTTGGCACAGTTATGAGGTATCTGCAAGGTAATGTGGGAAGACCATATTTTTGTAGGAAAATATTTACTATGAAATAAATTACTCTGCTTTAGTGGCGGAATCAAGGGGAGAATCATCTCAGAAAGACTCTGCCTTACGACTTAGTGCTCCATCACACTTAAACTGTACACTTTTCTTATCTAATTAAAAATGAGTGCAGTCAAAGTAGCCTGTAGCTAATGCACACAGAAGAATAAATGTCTAACGGATTTCTAAATGAATCCAGAAGATTGGGTCAACAAGAATCTTCTGCAAACTCAGATGCCCTTTTCTTTGTCAAAAGGCTTTTGGAAGAGCACCTATACCTGTGGAAGTGTCTGTAAGCACCTAACATTTCTTAACATATCTTCTAGACTGTAAGCCCGTTGTTGGGTAGGGACCATCTCTATATGTTGTCAACTTGTACTTCCCAAGCGCTTAGTACAGTGCTCTGCACACAGTAAGTGCTCAATAAATACTATTGAATGGTTGAATGAACCAAGAGCAAAAAGATTACTGTAAGCTGCTTCTTGGCTGGAAGCAACTCTATTGCATTTCACTGTCCCAAGAGCTTAATACAGTTTCTTGCACTCAGTAAGCACTCCATAAATACCAATGATTGATTGATAGATTGAGGAGGTGGAGGGACAAGTCAGTGAGGTTTTCCTGGCTGAAGTGGGGAAAGGGACCTCTATCCTTTTCAGGTCAAAGCATTCCTGGGCCTAAGAATGAGCCTAAGCTTTTGTCTCTACTCTTGCAACCCATCAGCATAAACCCATAAGGGCTGATAGCTGTGTATTTACATGATCTTATGCTAATCTCCAAATAGGTAAGTGAGGAAGAGGAGACTGAGTCAGCTTCAAAAAATTCAACATTTATCAAGAATAAAATTCCAAGAGTTTCACAAGAAGTTGCTGGATACGAAAATAATTATCCTTTGAGGCTCAAAAAGCATCACATTGGGTTACAGAGACATGTTTATATTGGGCTTAGTGGTGTTAGAAGGCCAAGTCCCTGAACTCCTCTGAGTCATCTGTGATACTGCAAGAAGTCAAAAGCATTATTTAATTGCTTTTTAGATCACCCAGGGCTTGGGAATAATCACCTGCAGAACCTCACAACTTTTCTGGACTCCCAAAAGTTGGAGTAGTCTTTGCCAAAAGGAAAGAAGTTTCTGACTTATTCAAAACAGAAATCTGAATTACCCCTCAGAGAAATCTAATACACCATGGAGTTGAGCAATCAAGTTTTCTAAATCAAGGGATATAACTCAGCCACCTCATGATGACATTTTCTTGAACAAAGCACCATGGCCTAGTGGATTGAGCTTAGAACTGGGACTCAGAAGGACCTAGGTTCTAATCCCAACTCTATCACTTATCTGCTGTGTGACCTTGGGCAAGTCACTTCACTTCCTCCAGGATTTAGTTACATCATTTACAAAATAAGGATTATAATTGTGAATCCTATGTGGGACTTGGACTGTGTCCAACTTGATAAGCTTTTATCTATCCCAGTGCACAGTACAGTGCATGGCACATAGTAAGCACTAAACAAATATTAAAAAGCAAACACAACAAAAAACAAAGCATATTTTTAGGGTCTGATTTTCCCCCATCCAAAGCCCCTCCAAAGAATCTATTACAAACTTTGGGAAGTACCTCCACTTTTTTAAGCTAAACAGTCAGTTCCATTACTGAGTAGGAAGAAAGGGATTCTTGGAGTCAATTGTTCAGAGCATTGTATTAAGTACTTGGGGGAGTACAATGCAATGGAGTTGATAGACACAGTACCTGCCTGAAGGATCTTAAGTCTGATCACTTCCTCACAACAGAATAAGTGTTCTGACTTCTGTCACTCAAGAGGGGGAAAGAAGAATGTGTTCTGTCATCAATCTATCAGTGCTTTTAATGAGCAGTAACTGTGAGCAGAGCATTGTAATAAGTGCTTGTGAGAGTACAATTAAAGTACCTAGACACCATTTCTGAACTGAAACAGCATACAATCTAGGGAAAGAGACAGATGCTAAAATAATTTACAAGTAGGAGAAAACAGGAAGGTGGATATGTACATGAACTCTTAAGAGTTGGGTATTTATGCAAGTACTCCAGTTGGTTTGGAGACTATATCTTCTAACTCTGTCGTATTGATCTCTCCCAAGTGCTTAGTACAGTGTTCTGAATATAGTAAATGTTCAGTAAAAACCATTAAGCGATTGACTGATTGATTTAGAGTATATAAATACAATGTTGGTACAAAGGCCTGAGATAGAAGTTGTGGGCATAAAATCGGTGCTGTGGGAGGTAAATTAACCAGGATAGGTTTCTTGGAGGCGTTGAGAGAGAGGGGAGTTCCAGGAAGAAACAAGGACATAAGCATTATGTCAGAGGAGGGAGGAATGGGAACAATACACAGTGTATTAGTTAGTACACAGTTAGCTTGAGAATTACCCTCCTGGTAATGCTTCTCTGATTGGCATGAACTGTGTATGTAATGAAATATAGGAGTAATCTGCAATGAAATCTATGTATTTCATATGAAATGAGGTCTCCTAAGGTCCATGTATACCACACATCTATGGAAATGAATACAGTCACTCAGTATTATTTTGATCTAGGTTCTTAGGCCACTAAATAAATGGATTGGAGAACTGAATCAGTTACCAGGTAATTCAATTCCATTCTTGCTCCCCTCTCAACACACAAGATATTGGCTAAATCTACATAAGATTAAATGAAAAGCAACTTGGAAATATCAATCAACAATTCATTCCCTAATCAATCTATCTGCTAATGTTATTAATATTAATAATTAAAATTATGGCACTTGTTAAGCACTTACTATATACAAAGCACTGTACTAAGCATTAGGGTAGATACAAGATAATCAGGTTGGACCCATTCTCTTTCCCACATGGAAATCACAGTCCAAGTAGGAGCAAATAAGGTTTAATCCCCATTTTAAAGATGAGGTAAGTGAGGCACAGAGAAATTAAATGACTTGCCCAAGGTCATTCAGCAGACAAGTAGGGGAGCTAGGATTAGAATCCACATCTTCTGACTCCCAGGCCCATGCTCTTTCCTCTAGGTCATGCTGCTTTGCACTGCTCTGTGCCAAGCACTACCCTAAGTACTCGAGACAGACAGTCACTGCCTAGGGGTCCTGATGACCTCTGTGTTGCTTTTTCCCCTCACCTGCCCCCTTGTCTAGAGGTTAGGAATGGACCCCAGAGCTCCATCAAGAGGCAGGGTCAGAGGAGAGGCCTGAAGGCTGGAAAAACCTTGAATGTCATCTGTCACTCAAGTGAAGATGCAGATGTCAAGACTCCTCAGCTCAGACTCGTGGCTGGGGTAATATTTGCTGATTGGCATTGACAAATTCTTCTCAGAAAGGTTTGGCATTCTCTCAGATAGGTTTGGCATTAAAGTAAAGTACCACCAGATTATTCCTTTAAAAAAATGATTTGGCCCATGAATTTCGCCAATTAGTGAATCTGTTTTTAAGTAGGCTTGCTTTTATCACTTTCATCTAAATGTTTTTTGATGTCCTCTGTGTCTGTTTTCCTTGGGTCTTTTACATAGAAATTTGAAGGAATTATAGGAGGCAGACAAACTATCATTCATTCATTCATTCATTTAATTGTACTTATTAAGCTCTTACTGTGTGCAAAACACTGCACTAAACACTTGGGAGGGTACAATACAACAATTATCAGACACATTCCCTTCCCACAATGAGCTCACAGTTTAGAGGGGGAGACAGACATTAATATAAATAAATAAATTACAGATATGGACATAAGTGCTGGGGGCTGGTGTGTGTGTGTGTGGGAGAATAAAGGTATCATATCAGGGAGACACACAAGGGAGTGGGAGAAGAGGAAAGGAGGGCTTAGTCAGGGAAGGTCTTTTGAAAGGGGAGAGAATAATTGGATGTCGGATTTGAAGAGGGAGGGCATTTCAAGCCAGAGGCAGTAAATGGGTGAGAGATCAGTGGTGAGGTAGATGAGATGAGATACAATAAGAAGGTTAGCATTAGAGGAACAAAGTGTACGGTTTGTGTTGTAGTAAGAGAGTAGCAAGGTGAGTTCCTATTTAAAAGGTTCAAGGTGATTGAATGTTTTGAAACCAATGGTGAGGAGTTTTGGCTTGATATGGAGGTGCATGGGAAACTGCTGGAGTTTCTTGAGAATGGAGAAACATGTCCCAAATGTTTTGGTAGAAAAATGATTGAGGCAGGAGAGTGTAGTTTGGACTGGAGTGGGGAGAGACAGGAGACTGGGAGGTCAGCAAGGAGGGTGACACAGTAATCAAGAATGGACAGGACAAGTAACTGGATTAACATGGTAGCAGTTTGATCGCAGAGGAAAGGGTGGATGATTTCAGTGATGTTGCGAAGATGGAACTGACAAGCTTTAGTGATGAATTGAATATGGATTGAATATGAGATTGGGATTGATTGAATATAGATTGAATATCAGAAAGGGTGTGGCCTATTACCATTAGGAGAGAAGCAGCATGTTTTAGTGGATGGAGTGTGGGACTGGGATTCAGAAGGTCTTGTGTTCTTATCCCAGCTTTGCCTCCACTTGTGGGCTGTGTGACCTTGGGCAAGTCACTTAACTTCTCTTTGACTCAGTTACCTCATCTGTAAAATGGGAATTAAGGCTGTGAGACCCATATGACACATGGACCGTGTCCAACCTTATAGCTACCCCAGACCTTGGTACAATGCCTGGCACAAAGTAAATGCTTAGCAAATATATTTTAAAAAAATCGGTACCAACCAATTTTACTCTTGTAAAAACAAAATAAAGATGTCAGATATTTGTTTTCCTAGACTGTTAGCTCGTTGTGGCAGAGAATGTGACTACCAACACTGTTTCATTGTGCTCTCCATAATGCTTAATACTCGGCCCGTAATAATGCTCGGCACATAGTAAGGGCTCAATAAATAGCAAAGATTGATTCCATTTATAAATTTTGCACTAACTGTAACACATTTCAGATCAATATCTGACCTATTTCTCTCTCATTAGTTCATAGATTAAAATAATTGCACCGTTTGTAAAAAGCTAAGAGGATTTTTGAACAGTTCCGTTGCCCCAGTTCCTGCGACAGTTTGTCATAGACATCATTCATTCAGTCAGTCAATCATTTTATTGAGTGCTTACTCTGTGCAGATAACTGTACTAAGCTCTTGATAGAGTACAATACAACAATAGACATATTCCCTGTCCACAACGACCTTACAGTCTAGAAGGGGAGACAGACATTAATATAAATAAATAAATTACAGATATGCACATAAGTGCTGTGGGACGGTGAGGGGAGAATAATAAGGGGAGCAAGTCTAGGCAAGCAGAACAATCTCTGAAAACATGGGCCTGGCTGGAAACAGCTTGATCTATCAGGAGAAAAGGGCTGTGAGCATACCTACAGAATGAGTCAGTCAGACAATCGTATTTATTGAGCACTTACTGTATGCAGATCACTCTACTCGGCGCTTGGGGGAATACAATATAACAGACATATTCCCTGCCCACAACAAACTTACAGTGTAGTACAGCACATGTCGCAGCACGAGTTCTCCTCAACAAAGGGTTTTGCAAGAGCACAACCCTCGCATTAGAAGAGGATAGATATAAAATGCAAAAATCCTGTTTACTGTTATGAGCATGGTCACTGCATACTCAGGATACCAGGATACCAGAATACTGGTCACAGCGTGAATAAATACCACTTTAGTGTGTGATGCTTGACATTTAAAATCAATCAATCAATGGTATGTATGGAACACATACTTTGTGCAGAGCACTGTACTAAGCAATCGGGAGAATTAACTGACACGTTCCCTGACATCACCTTCCATAGGGCATCTTTCACCTCTTTGTTCCTCAGACTATAGATCATTGGGTTCAGCATTGAGATCAATATCATATAGCACACAGACAACAGTTTTTTCTGATCCACTGAGATGTTGAATATGAAAAAGAGTTATTACTTAAGGCTCACAGAACATTTCACTGGGTAACAGAGGCATGTTTATATTGGAATTATGGGAATTAAGTTACTCAATTCCTCTGTGTCACCTGTGATACTGCAAGAAGTGAAAAACATTATTTAATTGCTCTGTAGATCGCCCAGGGACTGAGAATAATCACCTGCAGGACCCACAATTTCTCCGGAATCCCAAGGGATAGGGTCATTTTTGCTAAAAAGGAGTTTTTGTATTATTCAACAAAGAAATCTGAATTACCTCTCAGAGAAACCTCACACAACGTGGAGTGGAACTACCAAGGTTTCTTAATCAAGGACTTCACCTCAACCACCTCATAATGATGTGAGCCTAAATTAGGACAGGGACTGTGGCCACCCTGATATGCTTCTGTCCACCCCAGCGCTTAGTACAGTTCCTGGCACATAGTAATCGCTTACCAAATGCCATAATAATTATTAATTATTATCTATCTAAACAAAGTAGCATGACCTAGTGGATAGAGAACAGCTCCGAGAGTCAGAAGGATTTGGGTTCTAATCCTAACTCCACTACTTATTGGCTGTGTGATCTCGACCAAGTCACTTAATTTCTCTGTGCCTCAGTCTGCTTATCTGTAAAATGGGGATTAAGATTGTGAGCACCATATGAGACAATGGACTGCATTCAACATGATTAGTTTTTATCAAACCCAGCAGTTATCACAGTATCTGGCACATAGTAGGCACTTAACAGATACCATAAAAAGAACAGCAAAAAAGAACAAATTTTAGGTTCTAGATTTTCCAGGTTAAAAGCACCTCCTGGTAATTTGTTACAGACTTTGGGAAACACCTTCACTCTTTTAAGATAAATAACCATTGAGAGCAGTACCAAAATGATTAGGAAGCAAGGATTCTGGGAGTCAATGGTATTTTTTCAGTGCTTTCTGTGTTGAGAACATTGTATTAAGCACTTGAGAGAGAATAATACAGTTGAGTTTGTAGACACGGTCCTTGCCTCATGGGGCTTAAATCTGATCACTTCCTCAGCAGAAAGAGTGTTCTGACTTCTGTAATCCAAAAGGAGGAAAGGAGATTGTGCTCCTTACTCAGTCTATCAAGTTTTAATGAACAGCAACTGTGAGGAGAGCGCTTTATTATAAGTGCTTAAAATAAAGATTTACTAGACACCATCTCTGACCTTAAAGAGCCTATAATCTAGGGAAAGAGACATTCTTTCAATCATATTTACTGAGCACTTACTGTGTGCAGAGCACTGTACTAAGTGCTTAATATTTCTTAAGCGTTTTGTATGTGCGAAGCAGTGTTCTAAGCTCTGTGTGGGATCCAAGGTGATCAGGTTGTCCCACATGGGGCTCACAGTCGTAAACCCCATTTTACATATGAGGTAACTGAGGCACAGAAAGTTAAGTGACTTGCCCAAAGTCACACAGCTAAGTGGCGGAGCTGGGATTAGAACCCATGACCTCTGACACCCAGGCCTGTGCTCTTTCCACAGACACTAAGATAATTTGCAGGTAGGAGGAAAGATGAAAGTGAGTTCCTTAAGTGTTCTTAATAACTCTATCCACGAGTTCTTGGGAGTTGGGTACGTATTCAAGTACTCCAATGTGGCTTATAGAATAAGTCTACTATCTCTGTTGTATTGATCTCTCCCAATTGCTTAGTACAGTGCTCTGCATACAGACAATGCTCTGTATACAGTAAGTGCTCAGTAAAAACCATTAAGCGATTGACTGATTGATTTAGAGTATATAAATGCAAGGTTGGTACAAAGGGGTGAGATAGCAGTAACACCAGAGGTGTGGGAGGTAAATTAATCAGGGAAGACTTCCTGGAGGAGATGAGAGAGAGGGGAGGTCTAGGAAGAAGGAAGAACATAAGCAAATGTCAGAGGCGGGAGGGCTGGGAACAAGGCACAGTGTGTAGGTTAGCTTGAGAATTATCCTCCTGGTAATGATCTTAAGATTGACAGGAATTGTGCATATTCTGAATTGTAGGCGAAATCTGCAGTGAAATCTATGTATTTCACATGAAATGACGTCTTCCTAAGATATATGTATATTGTGTATTTAAGGAAAGAAATTCAGTCACTCAGGATCATTCCAATCTAGTTTCTTAGGCCACTAAATAAAGGGATTGGAAAATGAATCAAGACCATACCTCCTCTGCTTTCAATAACCAATATACTGGGAAAATCTACTTAAAACAAAATGAAAAACAAATTGGAAATATGTCAAACAACGCTTTTATTGATCATTAAAAGTGTGGAATTTGTTAGTCACTTACGTTGTGCCAAACACTGTACTAAGCCCCCAGGGGATATAGGAGATACAAGATAATCACTTTGGAACCATTTTCTGCCCCACATGGAAGTGACAGTCCAAGCAGGAGGGAGTAAGATTTAATCCCCATTTTACAGATGTGATACCTGAGGTACAGAAAAGCTAAGTGACTTGCCCAAGATCATTCAGCAGACAAGTCATGGATCTGGGATTAGAACCCATGTCTTCTGATTTTCAGGTCCATGTCCTTTCCACTAGGCCATGCTGTATTTCATTGCTCTGTGCCAAGCACTATCCTAAGCATTTGGGAGAGTATAGTAGAAATGATATAAATTGTACTTGTCCTAAAGGAACTTATAGAATCTTCTTGTTTTTTACTATACCTTACAAAATTGCCTCATTTTCCAGCCAACCAAAGAGAAGTCTGTTTTGTTCCTATCCAAGGACTGAAAAGCTTTAGAATGTGATCACACAAGCAGGGTCTTTCCAGAAGATTGCCTCTTCATATATGATGGAGGAGCCTGCCTGAGTGACAGTCACTGACAAGGGGTCCTGGCAACCTCTGTGTTGCTTTCACACCTCAACTACCTCTTTGCCTAGAGGTTAGGAATGGGCCCCAGACCCCCATCAAGAGGCAGAGATAGGGGAGAGGCCTTAAAGCAGCAAACATCTTGAATGTCATCTGTCAATTGCATTCATTCAATCATATTTATTGAGCACTTACTGTGTGCAGAGCACTGTACTAAGCCCTTGGCAAAGTACAATACAACAATAAACGGTGACATTCCCTGCCCACAAGGAGCTCACAGTCCAGAGTGGGGAAGGGAGACATGAATGCAAGTAAATAAAATTGCGGATATGTACATAAGTGCTGTAGGGCTGGGAGGGAAGAAGGTTAAAGGGATAAATAAAATTACAGATATGCACATATGTGCTTTGAGGCTGGGAATGAGAAAGAGTAAAGAGAACAAGTCAGGGCAATGCAGAGGGAACGGGAGATGAGGAAAAATGAGGCCTAGTCTGGCCTCCTACTTCATTAATAAAATTAAACCTATCAGGTCTGAGCTCCCCAAAGTCACTCCTCCGCCCCTTCTCCAACCCCTGGCTCTCAAACCTCTCTGTTACCCTCCCATCCTTCCCAGCAGTATCATGAGATCTCCTCCCTCCTCTCAAGCCACTCCGGCCACCTGTGCTTCTGACACCATTCCCTCTCATCTTATGAAATCCCTCACTCGGTCCGTCCTCCCCTCCTTAACTTCCATCTTCAACTGCTCACTCTCAAATCCTTCCCCTCTGCCTTCAAACATGCCCACGTCTCTCCCATCCTAAAAAAACCCTCTCTTGACCCCACCTCACCTTCTAGTTATCGTCCTATCTCCCTCCTATCATTTCTTTCCAAACTCCTTAAACCAGTCGTCTACACGCGCTGCCTCGAATTCCTCAATGCCAACTTTCTCCTCGACCCACTCCAATCTGGCTTCTGTCCCCTACACCTCACCGAAACTGCCCTCTCAAAGGTCACCAATGACCTCCTTTTTTTCCAAATCCAACGACCCCTACTCTATCCTAATCCTCCTCGACACTGCCTTCGACACTGTGGACCACCTCCTTCTCCTCAACACACTATCCAATCTTGGCTTCACAGACTCTGTCCTCTCCTGGTTCTCCTCTTATCTCTCCGGCCGTTCATTTTCAGTCTCTTTTGCAGGCTCCTCCTCCCCCTCCCATCCCCGTACTGTAGGGGTTCCTCAAGGGTCAGTTCTTGGTCCCCTTCTGTTCTCTATCTACACTCACTCCCTTGGTGAACTCATTCACTCCCACGGCTTCAACTATCATCTGTACGCTGATGACACCCAAATCTACATCTCTACCCCTGCTCTCCCTCCCTCCCTTTAGGCTCGGGTCTCTTTCTGCCTTCAAGACACCTCCATCTGGATGTCTGCCTGCCATCTAAAACTCAAAATGTCCAAGACTGAACTCCTCACCTTACCTCCCAAACCCTGCCCTCTCCACGACTTTCCCGTCCTGTTGCCAGCACTACCATCCTTCCTGTCTCACAAGCCCTCAACCTTGGTGTCATCCTCGACTTCGCTCTCTCGTTCACCCCTCACATCCAATCCATCACCAAAACCTGCCGGTCTCACCTCTGCAACATCGCTAAGACCCGCCCTTTCCTCTCCGTCCAAACCACTACCTTGCTCGTTCAATCTCTCATCCTATCCCTACTGGATTACTGCATCAGCCTCCTCTCTGATCTCCCATACTCCTGTCTCTCCCCACTTCAATCTATACTTCACGCTGCTGCCCGGATCATTTTTGTGCAGAAACGCTCTGGGCATGTTACTGCCCTCATCAAAAATCTCCAGTGGCTACCAATCAACCTAAGCAACAGGCAAAAACTCCTCACTCTCGGCTTCAAGGCTCTCCATCCCCTCGTCCCCTCCTACCTCACCTCCCTTCTTTCCTTCTACAGCCCAGCCCGCACCCTCCGCTCCTCTGCTGCTAACCTCCTCACTGTGCCTCGTTCTCACCTCTCCCGCCGTCGACCCCCGGTCCACGTCTTCCCCCTGGCCGGGAATGCCTTCCCTCCACACATCCGCCAAGCTAGCTCTCTTCCTCCCTTCAAAGCCCAACTGAGATCTCACCTCCTCCAGGAGGCCTTCCCAGACTGAGCCCCCTCCTTCCTCTGCCCCTTCTCGCCCTCCCCATCCCCCCACCTTACCTCCTTCGTCTCCCCACAGCACCTGTATATATGTATACATGTATATATGCTTGTACATATTTATTACTCTATTTTACTTGTACATACTTATTCTATTTATTTTATTTTGTTGATATATATTGTTTTGTTGTCTGTCTCCGCCTTCTAGACTGTGAGCCCGCTGTTGGGTAGGGACCATCTCTATATATTGCCAACTTGTACTTCCCAAGCGCTTAGTACAGTGCTCCGCACACAGGAAGCACTCAATAAATACGATTGAATGAATGAATGAATGCACCTTCAATATGACATTGAAATGAGTGAGAGTGGTTGTCTATCGGATTAGAGGAGGGAATGTGTCCAGGCCAGAGGATGGACTTGGGCTAGGGGTCGGCGGTGAGACAAGCAAGATCGAGGCACAGTGAGAAGGTTAGCACTAGAGGAGCAAAGTGTGTGGGCTGCGTTGTAGAAGGAGAGAAGCGAGGTGAGGTAGGATGGGATAAATCAATCAAGTGAAGATCCCTACATCAAGACTTGTGGTCTATGGCTGGAGTAACATTTACTGAATTGGTACTGGCAAATCCCTCTTAGATAGGTCTGACACTAAAGGGAAGTACAGATTATCACCAGAAGATTCCTTTCAAAGATTGAATTGGCAAATGAATTTCACCATTTAGTGAATTTGTTTTAAGCAGCTTGTTTCTGTCACTTTTATGGGTCTTTTACACAGAAATTTGAACAGATTATAGGAGGTAAACAAACTATATGAATGGGTATGGTACGAAGCAGCTTGCCTTAGTGGGTACATTATAGGTCTGAGAGTCAGAAGGACTTGTGTTCTAAACCTAACTCTGCCACCTCTCTGCTGTGGGAGCTTGTGCAAGTTACTTAACTTCTCTGTGACTGTTACCTCATCTGTAAAAATGGGAATTAAGACTGAGAGCCCCTTGTGGGTCATGGACTGTGTCCAACCTTGTATCTACCTCAGAGTTTATTACTGGAACATAGTAAGTGCTTAACAAAAAAACAAGAAAGAATCACTACTAATCAATTTTGCTCTGAGAAAAGCAAGTATAGATATCAGATATCACTTTGTTTTCTAAGACTGTAAATTCACTGTGGGCAGGGAATGTGTCTACCAACTTTGTTGGATTGTACTCTCCCAAGCACTTAATACAGTACTCTGCATATAGTAAGGGCTCAGTAAATGATATGGATTGATTTCCATTTATTAAACTTGCACTAGCTGCAACACAATATAGATCATTATCAGATTCATCTTCTTCCCATTAGAACCATAGATTAAAATAATTGCACCATTTGGGAAAAGGAGGATTTTTGAAAACGTCCATGGCCCCAATTCTACAGACATCACACACCATGGGTCGATTAACCCTGTACCCTAAAAGTGCTTTTAAACAGCAGAGGGAATCGTCTAACAAGTCTTGAAATGATTTAACAGTAAAAGTACATTTTTTTTCTCCCAGGATCTCCTTGGCTGAGCAAGGGAGATAGCTTACTCGCCCAGTAGTCTCAGGAACAACACTCCCAATACTCTTGTGACTATGAGTAGAAAGATGGGTGGGAGAAGCAGGCTTCTGTAAACCAACATAAATATGCGATCTTTAGATTTGTACAGAGGGATCTGGGGAGGTTATAGAAGAGTTTCCTCCTCTCCCCCCCTTATACATACATACACACACTTTGGTAAGCACCCTAATGGGAGGCATTATGTCTACTACTTCTACTGAAATCTCTAAAGGGCTTAGTTCAGGGCTCAGCACCAATAAGTGGTCAGTATATGTAAGTGATTGATTCTTTACTCAGATGCAATAAAAGTGCATGAACCCAGTCTCCAAAGCTGGAGACAGGGAACGGGGAGGAGCTCAGATTTGGCACATCTGGAATTGAAATTTCAGAGGACTAGCAGTGTTAGTAATTTTCTTTTAATGATTGTTAAGCACTTAATTGTGCCAGGCGCTGAAGTAGATACAAGATAATTAGGTTGAACATGGTCCCCATCCCACATGAGGCTCACAGTCTAAATCCTAATTTTACAGATAAGGGAACTGAGGCACAAAGAAGTTTAAAAGACTTGCCCAAGATCACATGGCAGAGACGTCTTGGAGCAGGGATTAGAACCCAGGCCCTCTGACTCACAGTCCAGGGCTCTTTCCACTAGGACTTTCATTTATTCATTCATTCAATCGTATTTAATGAGCGCTTACTGTGTGCAGAGCACTGTACTTAGCGCTTGGGAAATACAAGTTGGCAATATATAGAGACGGTCCCTACCCAACAGAGGGCTCACAGTCTAGAAGGGGGAGACAGACAACAAAACAAAACATATTAACAAAATAAAATAAATAGAATAAATATGTACAGGTAAAATAAATAGAGTAATAAATATGTACAATCATATATACATATATGCATATATATAGGTGCTGTGGGGAGACGAAGGAGGTAAGTTGGGGGGATGGGGCTTCTAGACTGTGAGCCCACTGTTGGGTAGGGGCTGTCTCTATATGTTGCTAACTTGTACTTCCCAAGCGCTTAGTACAGTGCTCTGCACACAGTAAGTGCTCAATAAGTGCGATTGATTGATTGATTGATTGGGGAGGAGGAAGAGGGGGAGAGGAAGGAGGGGGCTCAGTCTGGGAAGGCCTCCTGGAGGACGTGAGCTCTCAGTAGGGCTTTGAAGGGAGGAAGAGAGCTAGCTTGGCGGATGTGTGGAGGGAGAGCATTCCAGTCCAGAGGGAGGGCATGGGCCGGGGGTCAATGGCGGGACAGGCGAGAACGAGGCACAGTGAGGAGGTTAGCGACAGAGGAGTGGAGGGTGTGGGCAGGGCTGTAGAAGGAAAGAAGGAAGGCGAGGTAGGAGGGAGTGAGGTGATGGAGAGCCTTGAAGCCGAGAGTGGGGACTTGCTGCTTCTTTAAAATAATAACATAATAAATAATACTAATAACATCAATATCTTAATGAATACGCAGGACAATAATACCTCCTCAGTTTTGAGATTTGTACAGATTTAAAATGAAGAAGCATGTGATGGGTAAGCAATTTCAATCATGCTTTAATCTTCAAGATGTATCTGAATAGAATAACATTCTGATTTGGAACACCCATGCTGTGGGTGTCCCACCTAGAAATGCTTCCTCAGAATGCTCTGAGACTGAGAAGCTCTGCCCAATGGCTTAGGGTAAATCTCCCAACTTGTTCTCCAAATTTAGCCCTACCCTATTGAAAGGTTAGTAAGAACAATAAAGCCAATTCAAAGATACCTAAGGAATGGAGGGGTCATGGGATTTTCTACGCTGATGACACCCAGATCTACATCTCTGCTCCTGCTCTCTCCCCCTCCCTCCAGGCTAGCATCTCCTCCTGCCTTCAGGACATCTCCATCTGGATGTCCGCCCACCACCTAAAGCTCAACATGTCGAAGACTGATCTCCTTGTCTTCCCTCCCAAACCTTGTCCTCTCCCTGACTTTCCCATCTCTGTTGACGGCACTACCATCCTTCCCGTCTCACAAGCCCGCAACCTTGGTGTCATCCTCGACTCCGCTCTCTCATTCACCCCTCACATCCAAGCCGTCACCAAAACCTGCCGATCTCAGCTCCGCAACATTGCCAAGATCCACCCTTTCCTCTCCATCCAAACTGCTACCCTGCTCATTCAAGCTCTCATCCTATCCCGTCTGGACTACTGCACCAGCCTTCTCTCTGATCTCCCATCCTCGTGTCTCTCTCCACTTCAATCCATACTTCATGCTGCTGCCCGGATTATCTTTGTCCAGAAACGCTCTGGGCATATTACTCCCCTCCTCAAAAATCTCCAGTGGCTACCAATCAATCTGCGCATAAGGCAGAAACTCCTCACCCTGGGCTTCAAGGCTCTCCATCACCTCGCCCCCTCCTACCTCACCTCCCTTCTCTCCTTCTACTGCCCAGCCCGCAACCTCCGCTCCTCCACCGCTAATCTCCTCACTGTACCTCGTTCTCGCCTGTCCCGCCGTCGACCCCCGGCCCACGTCATCCCCCGGGCCTGGAATGCCCTCCCTCTGCCCCTCCGCCAAGCTAGCTCTCTTCCTCCCTTCAAGGCCCTGCTGAGAGCTCACCTCCTCCAGGAGGCCTTCCCAGACTGAGCCCCTTCCTTCCTCTCCCCCTCGTCCCCCTCTCCATCCCCCCCATCTTACCTCCTTCCCTTCCCCACAGCACCTGTATATATGTATATATGGTTGTACATATTTATTACTCTATTTATTTATTTATTTATTTATTTATTTATTTTACTTGTACATTTCTATCCTATTTATTTTATTTTGTTGGTATGTTTGGTTCTGCTCTCTGTCTCCCCCTTTTAGACTGTGAGCCCACTGTTGGGTAGGGACTGTCTCTGTGTGTTGCCAATTTGTACTTCCCAAGCGCTTAGTACAGTGCTCTGCACATAGTAAGCGCTCAATAAATACGATTGATTGATTGATTGATTGATTTGTCAATGACACTAAGTAGGGCAAATGGATGAAAGATGAAGAAGACTAGAAGTGCAACAAAGATTACCTCAGGACTTGGAAGGAATTGCTTTCTTAGCCAATGGAGAGAGAATTGACAAGGGAAATGAGAATATGCAGAATATGAGAACAGACTTTTATTAAACTTGCCTTTAAGAAATGCAAAAACCCATGTTGGAAACAAAGTTTCATTTCAGATCATTGAAACCAGTTTATTGAAGCAAAATTGAAATTAATCAATAAATCAATCGATGGTTTTCATCCAGACTTACTGAGTGTATCACTAAACTGAGTGTCTGAGAAAGTACAGCAGAAGCAAAGCAGACATTATGTGCCATCCAGGAGTTTCCTATGTCATAGGAAAGACATTCTACAGTCGTTTACAATGGCAGCAGGAGGAAAAAGAATGATATAATTGGTAGATGAATGACTATGTTGAGATGAAATAATATAACATGTAATGAAATGTACCACTGAACATGTATAAACACCCAATGCCACTATAGCACATGATTTTCGTTTACATTTTTTAGCTAGAGCATTATTGGGAAATTAGGAAACAATCTCTAGAAACTTGGATCTGATTGGAAACAGCTTGATGTGGAGTCAGAAGAAACAGGCTGTGAGCATATCTACAGAACGAGTCAGTCAGTCAGTTGTATTTATTGAGTGCTTACTGTGTGCAGAGCACTCTTCTCAGGGCTTGTGGGTGAACAGTATAACAGACATTCCCTGCCCACTGTGAGCTACCAGTCTAGCACAGCACATGCCACAGCACGAGTTCTCCTCACCAAAGGGTTTTGAAAGAATGCAACCCTCGCATTAGAAGAGGATGGATGTAAAAGGCAAAAATCATTTTTATTGTTATGAATTTACCAGAATAAATAATTCACAGTCTGTGTGATTCTTGACCTTTAAAATCAATCAATTAATGGTATATATTAAGGACTTACTATGTGCAGAGCACTGTACTAAGCACTTGGGAGAGTACAGCATGGCAGAATTAGCAGATCCGTTCCCTGCCCATGACCTTCCACAGGGCATCTTTCACCTCTTTGTTCCTCAGATCATTGGGTTCAGCACTGGGATCAGTATCATATAGCACACGGACACCATTTTTTTCTGATCCATTGAAAAGCTGGAACTGGGTAGCAGATAAATAAACATTGTAGTTCCATAGAATAAAGTGACTGTCAGTAGGTGAGAGGTGCATGTGAAGAAAGCTCATTGCCTTCCTCCAGAGGACTGTATTTTAAAAATAGCCAACAGGATGTATACATATGATATTAGTGTGGTCAGAACCGTAACCAGCATAATGATGGCTGTGGAAGCAGTAGGAAGTATTTGGGTAAGCCTGGAGTCCGAACAGGACAGCTTCAACAATGGGGGGACAGTAGGAATTATTTTGGCAAGCCTGGGGTCCGAACATGACAGCTTCAACAATGGAGGGACGTCACAGTAGCAGTGATTAATTTCAGAAGGTCCACAGAAGGACAAACTAAATACATTAGATGTATAGACCAGAGTATTCAGGCAGCTGGCCGTGTAGGAAGCAGTAACCAGTAAAGCACACAGCCTCTGAGGCATACAGATTATGCATAGAAGGGGTTTACAGATTGCTACATATCGATCATAAGCCATTACTGCCAGAAGACAATACTCCACTACCCCAAATGTAGCCGCAGCCCAGAGCTGAGCCACACATCCTGGGTAACAAATGGTTTTCTTGTCCATTAAGAAATTTGCCAGCATTTTAGGGATGATGGCCGATGAATAACATGAGTCAGAGAAAGACAGATGACTAAGGAAAAGGTACATGGGTGTGTGAAGTTGCGAAGAGACTCTAATGATTAAAATGATGAGCAGATTTCCCAGAAGATTAACCACATAGATGAGGAGGAACAGCATGAAGAAGGGGATCTGTAACTGTGGATCACTGTCTGGATCCAGACAGAATGAACTCAGTCATAGTTGTGTGATTTCCGTTGGCCATTCAGTGTCCTTCTGTTACCTGGGGAAAAATGAACTACACCATCAACATTGCAGTGGTCTGAGGCTCAGGGATGTAGCATTCCTATTCAAAGCTAAGATTGGAAAATGGTAAAGAACAAGATTTTTGATGAAATTACAAATACTTATGTTCCATTCAACCATTCAATGGTATTTATTTTTAAGTTCCTTGTCGGCAGAGAACGTGTCTACCAACTCTGTATTCACCCAAGTGCTTAGTTCAGTGCTCTGCACACAGTAAGTGGTTAATAGGTACAACTGATTGATTGATTATTCTGGGCAGAGCACTGTACTCAGTACAATACAACAGAGTTAGTAGGTACATTCCCTGCCAACAATAAAATAGGAATGCCTACTGCTGATTGTGGGTAGGAATCTTGTCTCTGGCAGATACCGTACACTACTTAGTATTGAGCACATTGTTCTGCACACAGTAGGTGTCTAATAAATACCTTTTTTAAAATGTCCTATTTCCTCTTGTCTCTACAGCATCTCTAGTAGTATGTGTAAAAATGATTTCCTCACAGATCCCCTCCTCCATCCTGTTTTTCCATCACAGTTGACAACACTACCAACTTCCTTGTGTCAGATGCCCAAATCCTTTGCATTGTCCTCAACTTCTCCCTCACTTTCAACCCCTCTGCCTGGAATTCCCTCCCACCTCATTCCTGGCAAATCAAAGATCACCCCATCTCCAGAATTCTTCTGAAATCACGTCTCATTCAGGAGGTCTTTTCTGATTAATTTCTCTTCTACAAATTTAATAGTAACAATTATTATTGTTCTGATATTTATTTAGCACTTACTCTGTGCCAAGAACTGGCCTCAGCACTGCATTAAGTACAGGATAATCAAAACAGACACAATCCTTGTCCTCCATGGGACTAACTGTCTAAGAGGAGCTCAATCACCACTTCAGGACTTAATAATAATAATGGGATTTGTTAAGCACTTACTATGTGCCAAGAAATATACTACGTGCTGGGGTGGATACAAGCAAATAGAGTTGGACACAGTCCCTGTCCCATGTGGGACTCACAGTCTCAAACCTAATTTTATACAGATGAGGGAACTGAAGCCCAGAGAGGTGACGTGATTTGCCCAAAGTCACACAGTAGAAGCGTGGTGGAGCCAGGGTTAGTCCTGTGCTCTATCTACTACTCCAGCTATGCTTCCACCCAGAACACATCCGTATATAACATACATACCCTGTTAATTAAACAGTAATACATAGACATATCCATATTTTCTTCTTCCTCCTATTTGTAATTTATTTTAGTGTCTTCCTGCCCTGCTATACTGTAAGCTCCTCGAAGGTAGGAATGATACCTACTAACTTTATTTTACTATTTCAAGTGCTTCGTGCAGTGTTCTGTGCAGATTCTCAATAAATTCAGTTGACTGAACCTTCACCACTGGATCACTGGTTTGGACTGCAGGCCCTCATATCTCCCATTAAAGCTATGACTTACTGAATGGTGGCCTACGGGAAAAAGAACAGGCTGGGAGTCAGAGGTTCTGAGTTTTAATCCCAGCTCTGCCATTTGTCTGCTGTGTGACCTTGGACAACTCACTTGACTTTTCTGAGCCTCAGTTTCCTCATCTGTAAAATGGAGATTTAATCTTACGTGGATTGTGAGTCCTGTGTGGGACAGGGACTTTGTCCTATCTGATTATCTTGTATCTACTCCAACAATGGCAATAATAATGATAATAATAGTAATAATAATGATGATTATGATTATGATGAAAATAATGGTTTCTCATGGAAATTCTTAGTTCACTTAAAGGAGATTTCTTCCGAGGAACCAATGCACATTACTCCAAGCCTCTACTTTCTCATAAAGTCCAATCATTCTTGCTTCTGGTCCTAATTCATTCATTCAATCATATTTGTTGAGCACTTACTGTGTGCAGAGCACTGTACTAAGTGCTTGCTCCTAATCATCTTGACTCCCTTTCCTTCATCCTCAAGAGTACATTACCCTAATTACTCATATTAATTATAGTATTTCTTCCACCACATCCCTTAATGTACCTAAATAGGAAATTGCATTAGATTGTCATACTCACAAAACTACCTAATTTCACTTTCTAAAATCCTGCCATTTTTTTCTCATTTGAACTTCCAGTCATCTAACATTCAGTGTCTCCTTTCACTTTCTTCTAAGACACTCCATCTCTTAGGAAGATTTCTTCTTTTTAAGAACATTTAGTAGTCAGTGAGGATAAAGTAAGTAGCATCATGAAGGATGATTGCAGATCTGGAAATCAAGCAGAACAAAGAATGACCTGAAAGTCTTCATCCAAAGAAGGTATTTTGACAATGAACCGATGTAAGCAAGCACAGAAGCTGCATGCTTAAATTATAAATATAAGCAGCATTCTACACTTTCCAACAACCTTTAGAACCTTTAGATTCAAGTGCTTCATTTAAAAAAAAATTACTACAAAGCCGTTTGTCACTATTTTGTGGTATTACATTTCAACAAAGTGTGAAAAGACTTTCCTGAAGGAAAGTATCTACTATGAAGTAAATTGCTCTTCTTATTGTTTACAAAATCAAGTGGATGTTCTCTACAACAGGGCTCTGTCTTACACCTTGGTGCCTCTCCACACTTGGTCAAATTTCTGCTCTAAAATTAAAATTTTAATGAATGTGCCATGCAGTCAGAAGAGCCTGCAGCCAATGCATACACAGAAACAATGTCTGATAGATTTTTATAGAAATGCACAAAATGAGGCCAACTTGAATGTCCAGTCAACAAAACTCCCTTTTTCTTTGATCAAAAGCCTTTTGGAAAAACATCTATACTGTTGGAATGTTTAGGAAGCCTAACCATCAGCAGGCACAAACAATGTAATCTACTGATAGGTGATTTCCTGGGATAATATAGAGGACAAAAATTGAGTTTTTTCCCTGTTAAAGAGGAGAAAAGAATTTCTAGCCTTAATTGAATGTAATCCTGAGCCTAAGAATGGGCCAACCCTTTCTTCACGATGCCTGCACCCGTCGGCATGAAGGACTGATATCTGTGGATCTATATAATCATACTCTAACTTCCAGGAAGAGGAAGAGGTAGAAAAGGTAGAAGAAGGTTCAGTCTCACAAAATTCCATGTCTTTCAATGATCCAATCCAAGATCTCTCTAACAAATATGTTGCTGGGGAGGAAAAGATCTGTTACTTGAGGCTCAAAAAGAATTGCATTGGGTAACAATGTCATGTTTATATTGGGCTTAGTGGTGTTTGGGGATTGAGCTCTTGAAGCCCTCTGAGACCCCCATGATACTGCAAGAAATGAAAGGCATCAATTAATTGTTCTTTAGATCACCTCCGTGCGGAGAATAATCACGTGCAGGACTTCAAAATTTCTCCAGACTCCCACGGGATGGAGTCTTTTTTGTTTGACTCATTTTGAATCCGAAATGAATTTCTCTCTCACTGTATTCCAGAAATCTGTATCATCCTTAAGAAAAATCCCACAGGACATGAAGGAAGGGAGTATTCAAGCTTTCTTCTTCATAGGGCTACACCTCAGCCTCTTGATGCAGACATCTACCTTAACAAAGCATTCTGTGGGCGGGGAGTGTGCCTGCTTATTGTTACATTGTATTTTCCCAAGTTCTTAGTACAGTGCTTTCCACACAGTAAAGCACTAAATAAATACGATTGAATGAATGAATGAATGAATGAATAAATGAGTGCTTTCTATGTGTCAAGCATTATACTAAGCTCTTGGGGCAGATATAAGATAATCAGGAGTCTCAAATTTAAAGGAGGAGGGAGAATAGCTATTGAGTTCCTATTTTACAAATGAGTAACTGAGGCACAGAAAAGTTAAGTGGCTTGCCCAAGGTCGCACAGTATGTAAGTGGCAAAACTGGGGTTGGAACCCAGGTCCACTGGCTCTGTCCACTAGGCCAAGCTGCTTCTCTAATAATAATAATGATATTTGGCTCTGTCTTACCCAGGGCCAAAGCCCCTCGTGATAATATGTAACAGGGATACAAAGCTACCTACACCCTTTTAGACCATTCTGGAACCATTTGGGGCATTGCCCAGTAATGATTAGTTAGCAAGGGACTGGGATTCTGATTGTTTCAGGATAGAGTTGTCAGACCTTTTGCCATCAAAGAGAATGAGGGGTGAATGTTTCTCTTAACCAATCCATGAATAGAATTTAATGAACAGAACTGTGATCTGAACTCTGTTCTAAGTGCTAGTGACAGTATTATCTGCGAACCGATCATAAGTGTTCATGACAGTACAGTAGACTGATAAGATGCCCTCTCTGTCCTCAAAAGCTTTTCATCTAGGAAGAGAGACAGGCACTAAAATGATTTACAGATAGTTGGATGACAAGGAGGTGAATACATAAGTCATACGATGTGTATTAATGTGCTACAAGTGGATGTGAGTTCTTAATTATGTGGTTGATGCAGAATACCTGGATGGACTATGGGGGGTAAACCTGGAGGGGAGAGGAGAAATTAAACCAGGACGGCCTTCTGGAAGAGATGAGATTTCAAAAAGGTTTTGAAGATGGCCTAATGGTTTGAGCAAGGATCTGGGTTCTAATGCTGGCTCGGCCACTTGTCTGCTGTGTGACCTTGGGGAAGTCACTTAACTCCTCTGTGCCTCAGTTACCTCATCTGTAAAATAGAGATTATAACTCTGAGTCCCATGTGGGACACAGACCATATCCAACCTGATTAGCTTATATCTATCCCAGGACTTAGTATAGTGCCTGGCACATAATAAGGCATGTGTATACTTAGTATATACTAAGTAAGTATACTAAGTATACTAAGTATATACTATACTTAGTATAGTGCCTGGCACATCCCCTGCAGGAGGACACTTTTCTGGGCTACCTCACCATCCGGGAAACCCTGACGTACACAGCGCGGCTGGCCATCGGCACCAGCTCCCCTGACTTCTGCAGGAAGGTAGAATCGGGGATGGTACAGCCGAGCCTCAGCCAGGTGGTGGACACGCTGATCGGGAGCCGTGTGACCGGAGACATTTCTGATGGCAAAAGGCGTCGTGTGTCCATCGCAGCCCAACTCCTCCGGGATCCAGGTTCCGGGAAGACCACGCTGCTGGACATGCTGCCGGGGCGGCTGAGGCAGCAGGTGACACTGGTGGGAGACCTGTGTGTGAACGGCCACCAGCCGCGCCCCGACCAGTTTCAGGATTGCATCTCCTACGCCCTGCAGGAGGACACTTTTCTGGGCTACCTCACCATCCGGGAGACCCTGACGTACACAGCGCAGCTGGCCATCGGCACCAGCTCCCCTGACTTCTGCAGGAAGGTAGAATCGGGGATGCTGGAGCTGAGCCTCGGCCACGTGGTGAACACGCTGATCGGGAGGAGGCAGAAACTCCTCACCCTGGGCTTCAAGGCTCTCCATCATCTCGCCCCCTCCTACCTCACCTCCCTTCTCTCCTTCTACAGCCCAGCCCGCACCCTCCGCTCCTCCGCCGCTAATCTCCTCACCGTACCTCGTTCTCGCCTGTCCCGCCATCGACCCCCGGCCCACGTCATCCCCCGGGCCTGGAATGCCCTCCCTCTGCCCATCCGCCAAGCTAGCTCTCTTCCTCCCTTCAAGGCCCTGCTGAGAGCTCACCTCCTCCAGGAGGCCTTCCCAGACTGAGCCCCTTCCTTCCTCTCCCCCTCGTCCCCCTCTTCATCCCCCCCATCTTTCCTCCTTCCCTTCCCCACAGCACCTGTATATATGTATATATGTTTGTACATATTTATTACTCTATTTATTTATTTATTTATTTTACTTGTACATATCTATTCTATTTATTTTATTTTGTTAGTATGTTTGGTTTTGTTCTCTGTCTCCCCCTTTTAGACTGTGAACCCAATGTTGGGTAGGGATTGTCTCTATGTGTTGCCAATTTGTACTTCCCAAGCGCTTAGTACAGTGCTCTGCACATAGTAAGCGCTCAATAAATATGATTGATTGATTGATTGATAGTAAGTGCCTAACAAGTATCATTTAAAAAAAACTATCATCAGCCATACACTGATGGGCAAAAGATTAGAAGCGCAGAACCATGAACAAAGCAAAGTGAGTAGGTCAGCTAAAGCGCTAAATTACTGTGACTCTATGATTAACAGGAATTGTGAGTACCTAAAGAGTAGATTTCTGAAATGAAATCTGTGTATTTCACAGGAAATAAATTCTTCTTGAAACCAAAATTTTACTTCACAATTATGGAAAGAGGTTAGGAACAATGTCCTTAGAGTGGGATCATCTGTGCCGGGAGTCGCATCCAGGAGCCCCATGAAGGGACTCAGCTGTGCAGATGGAGTGCACAACGGGTCAGGCTTTCCCAGGAGACTTCCTAGAGTCAAGGCAATTCCTTCCTGATCGTCACAAGCCAAAGTAACATTCTTACCGTAGAGTAAATCTCATCCCATTAAGGGAGATGGAGTGGAAGGAATGATGAGGAATGGGTGGTGGATGCAAATCCCCTGTAGCCAGCACCACAGGGGCTGCGTTCTAGGAACAGTTTGAACCTTCCCATTTACCCCTACTACACTTACCCTATCCTTTTCTCTAGCCCCAGGAGGAAAGGAAGGGAGCGCTGAATAGGTCACACCCATGTCAATCAACGATTTATAGGATTTTGTATTAATGGTCAATTCACAGAATGACTCGGGGCCATGGGTAACGACCTGGTCATCAGTCACCACGGGAGCCATACCATGAGGCTCTGTAGAGCCATGGTTCAACATGTGGGCTCAGGTCAGGGAGATCAATCCCCATGGAGTATCCAGCTGGTAAGGCACACACATCGGGATACTCATCTCCAGGGGATAGCACATTTAGGAGAGACGGGGGTCACTGGGTTCCCGCCGGGTCCCAAGGTCCAATGGGGCCAAAGTCCGGACCTGCATTTTGAGCCGGGGGTATGTGGGGCCTATTCCCAGGGGCCGGACCCGAACCAGGTCTGGCTTTATTCGGACAGCCATTTGGCGGGAGGCGGGAATGTCTGCTTGTTATAGCGCCACAGTTGCGGGCAATTTCTCTTAAAGTGACCTTTCTGATGACAATAAAAGCGACGTCCCGGGGTGGAGGATGTGCCCATAAGCAGACCCTTTGCAGCATTGGTGGATTTCATATTTTGTACATGGTGCACGATCTCCCGCAGCTCTGGCAGGGGATTTGCCACCCATCCGGGGCTATATTTATCAGAATAATCAACAAACCTCCCCTGTTTCACAAAGGCAGTGGTCAAGGCTTTAGCATCTCTTTCATTACCCAGATTTAATTGTACTAACGTTTCTGCTCCCTCACTAAGACGAGTGAAAAATTCACCGGAGGTTTCCCCTCCCTTCTGGGTCATCCCATGAAAGGAGTCCCAGTTAGGAGGTTTACGGCCTAATTCTTGGATGGCGACCAGGAGAGTCTGCCGTGCCTGATTAAGGCGATTCCACATTTCCACATTTAAGTTCCAATCAGGCTCAATTGCTGGCCACGCTACATGGGGCTGACCATCTTTCTCCAACTTTGCAGTCTGAGACGGGAGCGCTCATCAGAAGTGAAAAACAATTCGAGCAACTCCTTGACATCTGCCCAGGTAGGAAGATGGGTTCTAAAAATTCGCAGGATCCTTCGCTTCATTTCTTGCGGATTTTTCCGGAAGGGCGGGGTATTCTGCTTCCAGAGCAGGAGGGTTTGGGGCTCAAAAAGAACATGAACCCCGGCTGTAATCACTGTAAACCTGCCGTTTGCCCTTGGGACCTGTTGGGCGGTCTCACGGACAGGACCTAGGAATGGTACCAGGGAAATATAACCAGGTAGGGGGTTTTATATCGGGTCCGACCTTGGACCTGAAGGCAACACCGCCTGTTCTTCTACAGATGGCGATGGTGTACTTCCAGTTTGTGAGAATGGAGCCTCACTAATTGTAGCCCAACAGCACCGATAGCACATTTCATCAGACCGGGAACAGGATAAAACCTCCCGAAGTTTGCTAAGAGTTTATAGATCAAATGACCCTCCCTCGGGACAGGAATAAGGACGCTGTTGGTCCCAGAACTGGGTCCAGGCCTTGTGACACCCTGCAAGTTGTTGTTTTACATTCCTTTAGTTACCGGAAGGTGACCCTCATCCCATGATTGGAAAACTTTAGCCAGACACGAGCTTGTCTTAGAGTGACTCGAGACCATGGTTCCCGCAACTGGAACCCCCTTTGCGTTTAACCCAGAAAGAACCCCTAGAGCCCCTCAGAACATCTCCTGAGGAAAACCACCCTCCTCCCTAAACCAGGAGGAGAAACCCCGTAACCTGGCTTAACCGGGCGCCCCAAATTAACAACCCAGAAGGAGAGAAGGGGAGACTTGGAGCCTAAAAGCAGATCATTACTTACGAAGTCTGACGCTTCACGGGAGTCTACCGTTCTCACCCACGGAGGTTGTTCTTATCCAGATCACAGCACGTGGTCTCAAAAAGAAGTTACTGTTATCGAAAGTAGGGTGCAAAATAAGTAATCTGGTGTAAATCGGCCACAGGGTTCGTGAACCCAAGGTGGTGACGTAGATAGGAAAAATGACTTGAGACGTAAGTTCAGATAGAGCAGTAAAGGAGGAAGGTGGCTACCTGCCCGTTTGCCTCCCGAGAGAGGTACGAGTAACAAGCAGCCCCGAGTTCCCTTCTCGCTGAGTCCATTACTCAGTTACAGAAATGCGGGAGCGAGCAATGAGAAACTTCAGGGAACCAATGAGGGCCAACAGGATGGTTGTCGAATTTTAATTTGTCTCTGTTATCACAACCTTGTGCAGATGGGAGTTACTGGCCTTACAACCTTGCTGTACAGATGGAAGTTACTTGGCCTTACAACCTTGCACAGACAGGTGTTACTTGTTACGGGCCTTGAACACATTCTGTTGTTGAGCCTTGCATAACATACAAAATGGAGTTGCTCTCGGAATGCACAAAATGGAGGGTTACTGTCGGTATGCACCTGTATATATTTATATATGCTTATACGTATTTATTACTCTATTTATTTTATTTGTACATATTTATTCTATTTATTTTATTTTGTTAATATGTTTTGTTTTGTTCTCTGTCTCCCCTTCTAGACTGTGAGCCAACTGTTGCGTAGGGACAGTCTCTATATTCTCCCAACTTGTAGTTCCCAAGCGCTTAGTACAGTGCTCTGCACACAGTAAGCGCTCAATAAATACGATTGAATGAATGAATGAAAAGTATGCACAAGATGGAGTCAGTCATGCCAAGTCCTCTGGCGGACAACAATAGTAATTATGGTATTTGTTAAGTAACTGTTACCACTCCTCGTGAAGTATCGCAGAGAACATGGGGACCCAAACCTCTCTCAGAATCAGGCTCCTTTAATCATATTACCTCCCAGGAGAGTTTACCATACAACCAAGGGTCAAGGCACTGAGCAGCTCTATATACAGTGTTCTGGCATCTTAACCAAACTGCGTTATGACACATCCTTGCATTTGAACGATCCCGCTCCGAGCTGTCAAATGCAGCTGGCCTTGAGTCTCCCGAAGGTGCTCCCATAAGTGCAAACCCTGATCATTTCCCACCCTATATGCAGGCTTCTTACGTAGTCGATTCCCGTCACTTACACAAGACAATCTGGCCCTGTAGCGAGGTGAGGTTGAGTTGCTAGTCGGATGATGGGAGTTGTAGTGTTATGGTCGTTCTAGACTGCATTCACCTCCGCCTAACGAACTGCCACACCCGAGATGGGGACTCCAAGACCATAAGAACATTTTTCCTTTGTTTGACGGCTTGTTTTGTATAATTGTTGGGATGATCTTTGTTGATAATTTTTAACAGAGAGCAACAGAACACCTAGTGAATAACAGAAGCAATATGGGTATCTGGTAGAAGCCCTCATGTTGTCATTTTGGTGGGGGCACAAGGGCTTTCCTCAGCAGCAGAGTAATCTTCCTGAGTGTCCTTCCCTTTGCCCTCCTGTTGGTTCTCAGCTAAAAAGGAGAGCCAAAGACAACTGGTAGCAAAGGACAAGATGAAAGTGAAGTCCTGCATCCCACTGCAGGTGACTGTATCATACTACCTTGTTGCTTTGCTGTTGGGCACACCACAAGGCATGGATGCTTATGCGTGAGGGTACCTTTTTTTGCAAAGAGGAGCACTTGTCATCCAGTTTTAGGTGAAGTGGCATTGCGACCGCCTCCACGACATGCTTGCATATATCTAATATCACCCATTTCATGGGCAAGGTATCACCTAGACCAGACAAGAGAATGCCATGTGCTGGACATAGCAGCCCACTCGCCACAGTAACCCAGGTGGCTGGATTCCACGGAAGAGCACGTGCAGAGGAGTAGAATGTGACAAACCTGAGGCTTGGACTTCATTATGTTTGGCCATGATGCCGTTAGCTTGACGTGGGCATGGCATGTATGTCACGATCCCTTGGTGAGCTGATGTTGATGATGACCTTGACTGCAGCTGCTGACACTGATGGGATAAAGAGGTGGTAGTCGCCGACGTCCTGAGCTAAGGAGAGGACAAGATGGGGCGGAGCAACTACCCCGAATGAAAATCAACTGGGTCCGGCCAGATACCTCTATGTAAATAGAAACCGATAAACAGCTTTTTGCCCCCACTTTGACCCGGGTGTCCATCCTGCCTGCTGCTGCCAGATGAATTTCTTGTGATGGCTCACTGTGGTCTTATTTTATCTATGCTGCTGTTGTGGTATCCAGTGCTGGCACACAGAAGTGAAAACCCTGGCTCTTCATGCCTGGTGATTGGCAAAGTGCCACCCAGACTCAAAATCCTTTCAAAATCCCCCTCGATATTCTTCCAGCCTTTGAAGAATGATTTTGGATAAGGTCTGGCAACCTCTCACATATTGAACAGCTCTAAGTCCTACTATTCTGATACCAACTGAGGACGAAGGAAAGCACCATATCTGCAAGGCTGCTGTTATCGCCTAATAAGATCGCACCCAGTTTTACAGCACAGCCCCTGCAAAACCCTGACCTCTTGTTGTTCACTGATGGCTCTTGCCTTCGGGGTGACCGAGGGCAGTTCAAATCAGGCTATGTGGCATTTTCTGAGCCTGTTATTCTGGAATCCCAGGCCCTAAATTCCCATTATTCAGCACAATAGGCTGAGTTAGTTGCTCTTACTCATGTCTGCTTTCTGGCCTCTGGGTAAATCACAGCAATCTATACTGACTCTCGGCATGCCTCTGGGGCTGGGTATGGTTTTGGTTCACTCTGGCAACAACAAGGTTTCCTCACGGCGGCAGGAACCCCTAACTAAAATAGGCCCTTTGTTGCATCTCTTTTAAAGGCCATCTTGCTACCTGTGTCTTTGCTGTTGTGAAATGTGTGGTGCATTCCTCCTCTCACGACCACGTGTCCAAGGGTAATGCACGCGCGGATGCCGCTGCGCGAGTGGCAGCTCTATATTCCTCACAATTTCCTGATGCAGCCACTTGGCATCTTTCTCCTCTACTCCCTGACCCTTCTCTCCACGATTTCGTTTCACATCAGAAAACGGCCTCTCCGGCGGAGGTAAAATCCTGGTTAACACTTAACTGTTATCAAACTCCTTCAGAAATATGGGTGGGCCCCAATCACCTTCCTGTTGCCCCCCGCGCTGTATTTCCTTTCCTTGTCTGGATGACACAAGGTCATGCCCATACGGAAAAAAGGGCATGGTGGACTCCATTATGAGCCTCTGGTTTGCACCCTAGATAGGGCAACTAGCTTTCAATTTGTCCGTCCCCTAGAGAAGAGGGGCAGAGACGAAATGAGCATCCATCCACCGGCAACGGCATCCGGAAAAAACGTACCGGCAAGAAAGACTGCCAGAGTGGAAGGACCACCTAGAGAACCAGGAAGCCGCTGTGAGACTGTGAGGCGGGGATATGGGGCAGAGAGGATCAACTAGATACGCAGGAGGGGGACCAGCGACCCCAGCCGCGTAGATGATCCAAATGAGAGGGGTCAGGGGCACGGCTGCCTTTATCAGAGAGGGATATGGTGCTGGAGACAGGGACTAGATTTTTGGGCTTTGTCTGGCAGTTGGGTCCGTCTTGTTCATTTCTTCCGGAGATCGTGTCATGTCTCTATTGTTCATAATCATGGCTGTGCTGTGCATCTCTCTCTGAGTTCAGCAAGGTCTGTGTTTGGAATTTATGGCACGATGGAACACGATGGAACTTTTCCATGCTAATTCATCTTTCCTTGCTGCCATTTACCGACACTCAGCCTGTCCAAAACAGAACCACTCTACTTCACACTCAAACACAGCCCTCCCCTCTCTCTCTGTGTCCTTCCAATTACTTCTGACCCGTCAAACCCTGCCAGGCCAATGAGCCTAGTTTACTAGTCCCGGAGGGGCTGGCAGTGAGAGATAAGAAACATTCAAACGTCGCATACTTCCTGGCGCTATCGACCTCGGAGGTTCTGAAGGAGCACTAAGTGAGGCACGGGGGCAGAGAACCTAACCAGTTCCCAACCAGCTCTTTTTAGGGCCTTGTGGAGAATAAGAACCTTAGGGGACTGAAGCTATCAGTTTAGAAAATCAAAGATAAAATTTGTCTGAAGCGAAGGCGCCTCCCTCAAAGAAATGGTTAACTATCTTTATAGTGAAGTATGAATTCTATTGTGGAGAGATAACAATAATTATAACAATAATAATGGCATTTGTTAAGCGCTTACTATGTGCCAAACACTGTTCTAAGCGCTGGGGTAGATAGAAGGTAATCAGGTTGTCCCACGTGAGGCTCATGGTCTTAATCCCCATTTTACAGATGAGGTAAATTAAGTTACCAGAGAATCTAAGTGACTTGACCAAGGTCACACAGCAGATAAGTGGCGGAGGCTGGACCAGCGCTTAGAACAGTGCTTGGCACATAGTAAGCGCTTAGCAAATACCATCATTATTATTATTGGAACCCAAGGCCGTGCTCTTTCCACTACACCGTGCTGCTTGCTAAATGAGCTGATAACTTGCACTTTCGGACTAGGAAAGCCTGTAGGGGTGGTCATTCAATTACTGTGTCAGAGATTCTACTGTATTAACTGCAGATTTTGCTAAGTTGGTTAAGGAGGTATATAAGCAAATTGAACATGGACTGTCATCTTTATGTCCGGCCGCTATAAACGGGATGGCCTGAGCAAATAAACTTACCTTGACATGTTCACTATGGAATAAGCAACGTGTAGTAAAAAAATGTAAAGAACACATATATTCCTTTCTTTTATAATTCTGGATAAATGGGAATATGGAAATTTGGTGTAAAGAAATATTGCTCTCGGTAAAAAGGAAATACTACGATTGCAAGGCAAAACGTCAAAATGATAACTGAATCTGGATTTTTCGCTAAGGGGAATTAACAAAGAATTCGTGTAAAGGAAGCCTACAGGACTGCACAAATTTCTTGGGGAAAGGACCCAAGGGTGGGGCATCTTCTCAGTTGACAAGGGACTCTAGGGTCACCTAGAACCCCAGCTCTCAAAACGGCTAATAAGAGTTAACTAACACGAGAAACCAAGCTGAGAAACTTGTCACCCATGAATCTAAAGAGGTCTGTGAAAAAGAGACAGCTGCCCACAAAGGAGAGATTCAAATGATGAGTATTACAAAATAAATGCATTAAAATGGGGTTTCTTTGTTCATCTTTGCTTGTTACATTGATCTCTTGGTTGAAAAGGCCTTTAATATAAAATGACAATTATGTTAAGGGCTTAAACAATGTAATCCCTGTATGCGGTCTCTACTATAGCCTGGCTAAAAGGGGCTAGAAGCAGATGAATGCTTGTCACTCTGTGCCATACATAAAGTTGCTTACTTTGTCCTTGCAGTTGGGTTTGCTTTTATGGGACTGGGAAGGTTTTAGGCATCCTATCCCAAGTATTTGGAAAGAGCAACAGAAAGGTAATAATTGCAACCATTTTTGAATGGTTAAGAATAATTTTTAGAGTAATTTTTAAAAACAGTTCTAAAGACTAATGAATAATTTTGAAATATTATTGGAAAAGAGCTGTTATTTCAAACTTTATCAATTGTATTTGTCTAGATGATGATGCTGGTTACTTCTTTGCCTAACAGTTATATGGCTAAGAGTCTATTTTCCTAGGTTTTAACCGAATAGGACACGTCGGATCCCAGAACAAGGATCATCATTCAATTGCCTCCCTGAGAGTCAGTGTCATTCATTCATTCAATCGTATTTATTGAGCACTTACTGTGTGCAGAGCATTGTACTAGGAGCTTGGGAAGTACAAGTCGGCAACATATAGAGACGGTCCCTACCCAACAACGGGCTCACAGTCTAGAAAGGGGAGACAGACAGCAAAACAAAATAAGTAGACATGTGTCAAAACCGTCAGAATAAATAGAATTACAGCTATATGCACATCATTAACAAAATAAATACAGTAGTAAATATGTACAAGTAAAATAAATAGAGTAATAAATATGTACAAATATATACAAGTGCTGTGGGGAGCGGAAATATCATGGAAAGGGATATGCTCTCAACAGACCATCTGGTCCAGAGACTTTGAGCATCAGTATCATCTGGATAAAGATGGAGACTTCAAGACAACCATTGACTCCACTATAGACAACGCCACTATCCTACCTTTCTGATAAACCTGTAACCTTGGCAAAAGCCTTTGCTCAGCTGTCTCATTCAACCCACATGTTGATTCTCTCACCAAATCCTGAAGGTTATACCTCCAGGACATCACTAAAAATTCTCCCGTTCTTCTCCAACTCAACTGCTTCAACACTGATCTAAGCACTTACGTTTCACCTTGACTACTGCAGCGGCCTCCTCATGTCCTCCCAATACAAGAACATATACAAGATCCACTGGAGGGCCCTGCTGGCTTCCAGCTAGTTCCAGGCTTCAGGGAGGTGGACATATCTGGCCCGATCTACTCCTCCTCCAACACGAAGCACATTCTGGTAACTTACCCGTAAGGAGCCTGGTCTGGAGAGCTCATATCTGGAAAGCAGGTGGCAGCATGAATTTATGGGTCCCAGAGCCAAACAATAACACCCGTTACGTATGTTCACCGTTTATAATCTACTCACTCCGATGTACTCTCCTATGCACTTGGTCCAGTACTCGGAACCCAGTTGGGAAATGGATTTTGTACAACCTTCACTACACTGATCAAATCCGCCCTTTCCTCTCCAACCCTACTGCTGCAACGCTGATCAAATCTCCTATCACATGTCCCACCTTCACTACTGCATCAGCCTCTAATGTCCTTCCAATACCAGGACATTTTCATGACCCACCAGAGGGCCTATCTTGGGTCCCGGTAGCTCCATTGTCTCAGTGAGGTGGACACCCTGGCCCACCGACTCCTTCTCCGACAGGAATCACGTTCTGACAACGCAGTCTAAAGATATCTGGTCAGGAGGGCTTATTATCTGGAAAGCCGGGAGGGTGTTATTTTAAAGATCCCAGAGCCACACGATAACACTCATTCATTCATTCAATCGTATTTATTGAGCGCTTACTGTGCGCAGAGCACTGTACTAAGCGCTTGGGAAGTACAAGTTGGCCTCATATAGAGATGGTCCCTACCCAAAAACGGGCTCACAATCTAGAAGGGGGAGACAGACAACAAAAGCAAACATGTGGACAGGTGTCAAGTCGTCAGAACAAATAGAAATAAAGCTAGATGCACATCATTAACAAAGTATATAGAATAGTAAATATGTACAAGTAAAATAGAGTAATAAATCTGTACAAACATATATACAGGTGCTGTGGGGAGGGTATGGAGGTAGGGCGGGGGTGATGGGGAGGAGGAGAGGGGGCTCAGTCTGGGAAGGCCTCTTGGAAGAGGTGAGCTCTCAGTAGGGCTTTGAAGGGAGGAACAGTGCTCGGGGCAGAGCAAGTGCTCAGTAAATGCCATCAGGCTGCTGACACGGATCAAAAAGGAAGTGCAGTTCACCCCTTGATATTTGAGCTACTGGGGCTGCACCTCCAGAGCTGAGCCTCATAGCAGACATCTGACACCAGAGAAATCATTGGTGCGACTTTCCCTTGGTGGAGATCCACTCTCTTTCTGAATGGCTCCTAGGATCTGAGACAGGAACAACCATCTGGCTATCTTTTGACAGGAGGAAAGTCAATGGGCGATCGACAGCGTGGCTTCAGTGACTCGACTTCGGCCTCTCTCCTGAGGAAGGTTGCTGCCATGGGTCTGGCCAAATGCCTCCAGGAAGACCTGACCTGCTCTGTCTGCATGGAGTACTTCACCGAACCCGTGACCATCAGCTGTGGGCACAGCTTCTGCCGGTTCTGTCTTCTCAGGTGCTCAGATGCTATTCAGAAGTCTTTCTCCTGCCCAGAGTGCCGTGGGGCTTGCCACCTGAAAGACCTGGAGACCGGTAAACGTCTGGGGAGGCTGGCAGTGATCGGAATGCAGCTCGGACCTCACCTACCTCGGGGCCCCGCTGAGGAGGAAGAGCTGTGTGAGAAACACCAGCAATCTCTGAAGCTGTTTTGTCAGGAGGACGACACCGTAATCTGTGTGCCCCGCTACCGTTCCAAGGAGCACGGGGAACACAGCGTGAGTCCGACTGGAGAGGCCGCGGAGGATTACAGGGTAAAATGTCCGCTCCGTGGTCATTCCAAAGCAAGTGTTGAAGGTCGAATTAGAACGTTTTCGTCTGGTGCCACGCCAGTATCTCCCTATCCTACTCTCGAGGTCCGGGAACTAGCTGGGAGAGGCCCAAAGCAGCACAACTGTATTCCAAGTGTGCTGGGGTCACGGTCATCGACGGACGGCCGTTTTGTCTTTCAGGAGAGATTCCAGGAGCTTCTTCATCCCCTGTGGGCAGAAATTGAAGAGGTTCAGACTGTGCTAGCTGCGGAAAAAATGAACTCAGCGATGGTGAAGGTCAAGTTCTGATTTCACGCAGCGGAGTCCCTTCTTCACCTTTAGCAGGACTGGGGAGGTTCAATATGTCCGATGGTCTACTGACTCTCCTTTCCACCCTGACCTCATTCCCGGCAGGAGGAGGTGCAGAAATGTAGGCAGAATCTCGTGTCCGAGTTTCAGAAAATGCACCTATTCCTGGATGAGGAGCTCGAGTTGCGGCTTCGGATCCTGAAGAAGGACAAGGGGGAGAATCTGCAAAAACCGAGGAAGGGCGAGGAGCATCTATTCCAGCGGAGCCATGCTCTTCGGGCACTGATCACAGAGCTGGAGGAGAAGTGCCAGAGTGGGAGCATAGAGCTGCTACGGGTTAAAGTCCAGGAACCAGACATGAGGCAAGATGGGAATGGAGCACAGAGAGGCTCTTCTGTGTTTTCAGTGGAGTCACATCCGGAGCCACGACAACCTTGCTCGGGAGGGTCCTCCAGAGCTGGGTCCTGGATGGTAGGACCCCAGTTGCATCCCTCCGTCCCGGGCTCTGGACAAAGCTTCAAGAGCCCACGGGACGACAACACCGATTGACCGAAAGGAAATGTATGTATGTAATCTCATGGTCCCTGCTCTTTGCTGTTGGAATCAAGTGGGTGCAGAGTGGATCGATGTAGTGTCCCCACGGAGAGCCACGTTACGGGAAGACGTGGGCTGGGAACAGTTCAATAGATCAAATACTAATTCAGTGTCTTCTTTCTCCTTAGGAGGCGAGAGGAACATTGTGCATGTACGTACGTGTTCTGTGCTCCTTGTGGACGATCCAAGAAATGAAGGTCCAAGGAATCCACGTACTACAGGTGTCCGTGGGACCTTTTGGGAAGGGCACAAAAGTATTGCTCCGCGTGACGTGCTGGGGTCTGAGATGGACTAGAATTATTTATGACCGACTCTTTGCTCTATCCAGAAGTGTGTCAGAGCTGCAGCAATGGCCAAAGGCCAACAGGTCCTTTGAGCTGACCACCTGCTGTGTGCCTGGGATGAGAGAAATACTCAGCAGATATGCAGGTGAGTGGAAGCCCATGATGGGCTCGTCCTGAGTCAGTTCTCTGGAAAATTTTACCCCAGATTCCTGTCTCAGACAGTACCTACAGGGAAAGAAAGCCCCTTACTGGGACTGTCAGGCTGTAGTCTCTCTCAGCCATCATTATGCTGAAGGATGGACTGCGAGTATCGTCCTGTGTAGAGGCAGCCTGAGGGACTCCCAATCCGATGGGCTGGGATTTCAAGTCCCCACCTGACCCAACTCTTGGAAGATTAGGGATGTGAAATTCCAACGAAATCTTGCTTGGGCTCCCATGTGTGTTTTTCCCTCTCCCAACTGCCCTGGCAGAGGATACTATAGGAGGAGGTCTTCTCTTTCAGATTCTAGTGGGCTAAGAATTCATGCAGAAAACATCTCTGCTCTCACCGCTGGAGTGGAGACAAATATAGCCGAATCCCCATCTTTCTTTCCAGGCATGGATTGTGGGTGCCGCACTGCACTATGCCCCTCTCCACTGCTAAACTCTCCAAACACCTATGGAAGCCAAGGATAGAATGTGGTATAATGAAATGCGACCTTTTCTCTCTCCGTAGTGGACATGACCCTGGACCCAAACACAGCAGGTCCGCATCTCGTCGTGTCACAGGATCGGAGGAGTGTGACACTCGTGGAGGCCCCGCAGGATGTGCCAGACCATCAGGACAGATTCGACAATTGTGGCAGCGTCCTGGGCATCCCGGTGTTCACTTCGGGGCGGCACTACTGGGAGGTGGAGGTGGGAGACCAGCCGGAGTGGGAGGTGGTGGTGTGTTACGAGTAGATGAGTAAGATGAACAACGTGTCAATTGCACCAGGAGACACTTTTCACTGATGGCCTTCCAGTCTATAGGTGGGAGAAGTTTCTGGATCGCCTTCCCCTTCACCCAGCTCACTACGGCCCTTCCTATCCGCCGGGTGAGGTTTTCCTGGATTATGAGGCCGGAGTCATCTCTTTCTACAACGTGTCAGAGAAATGCCTCATACATAGCTTCCCTCCTGTCCGCCTCTCCGGTCCGCTCCGACCCGTCTTCTCCCCTTGTCTTACCTACGAGAGACGAAACGCAGGGTCAGCCAGGTGTGCAAACGACACCTACTCAGCCAAGATTGAGATTGATCCCCCCCCCCTTGCATCTGCTTGATTAGACCCGACATACTCTCCAGCTCGGGTAAGGCTAATCCTTCCAGGCCCATACTCCCCTCATGGCCTCCAGTCATTCTTAGCCCCTTGGAGAGGTCTTCGCCTCGGGAACGGCACACCTCCACACCAGAGCGCATGTCTCATGGTTAAACCTTCTGGCCTCCTTATAGGTAACTCCCCTTCTCCACTCCGCCTTTACCCCAGACAGCGGAGCTGCAGAATTCATACAACTCAGATCAAGGCCAACGCCTGGATTCTCTCAGAGGAGTTAATTGAGGTAGAATTGAAAACGAAATGGTGACCAGGCCTTTCTTCCTTTCACTCCAGTTAAGCAGGACCATGGTCTAGAGGGACCATGGGCCCTGACACCCATTCCCCCTTCTCCCTTGCTGATTGTCATGCATCATCCATTCATCTCCCTTCCTCTAACTGACTCCAGAAGATGTTTTCCAACATGGTCCTGCACAGGGGACCCAGTTCTGGGTAGTGGTAGTAAATGCTCTAGGGATGGGGACGAGAGGAGGAGTGTATCAAAATACTTCAGGGGTATGACAGGGCAGGGCATTGATGACGTCCATATCAGGGATGAAACTCCAGTCAATCTTCTAGTGAAAGCTGTGAGTTAACAGTATTCTACATTGCTTTGGATCTGCAAGCATCTTTGGTGTAACCTCCTATCTGCATAGGCTATTAAAAAAGACCGTGGAATGAACAGAACATCTCCTCCTTCCAAGTGACGGGATCCCATGTCAGCAGTACAATCCTCTACCTCCATATAAGACTGAAAAGACTCAGGATGATACTTGTAATCCTCCTTCACACTCTGAAGAGTTTTAGTGCTAGAAACCTTTTCCCCTCAGGATCACCGTACTAAAGCTCTTCAGAGTGTGAAGGAGGATTAAAAGTATCATTATGCAAGTTGCATCTAGGTGCTCAGACTCCAGCTGGACAGGGACTCGGTCCTACCTGAATGGTTTATCAGGGTCCTACCCACCCTAGTGTTTAGGACAGTGCTAAATAGGAAGGAGTATAATTTAATCCGAGTTTTACAGGTGAGGTATCTGAGGCATCTAGAAGTTAAGTGATTGGCCCAAGATCACATCGGGGACTAGTGGCAGAGCCAGTATTAAAACCTAGGTCCCCGTACTTTCTTGCACTAGGCCACACCGCTTTCCTATATGATCAAAAGTAATACGGAACTTAATTTCCAAAGGCGGAGCTCTTTCATCTTATTCAGGAAAATTGCACTTTGCTCCTGTAAATCCGACATGTGAAATAGCTGTTCCGATTTATTGATAGGGAAATTTTAGCCATTGACCGGTCCTATTCACTCTGGCAAGTCAGCGATAACACCCCAGAGAGAAGAGAAAGGAAATGCTCACGTGCTGGGAAAATATAACCCTTGAAGAAGTAACGGCCAACAGAACTCTCAAAGGAGGCATACTTCAAATCACTCCGGAGTTACCAACATTGCTTATCAGTGATATGAAATCCGTGGAGAAGCAGCATGGATGAATAGAGATAGCATGGGCCTGGGAGTCAGAGTACCCCGGTTCTAATCCCCGTTTCACACACACTTGATGTGGGAATCGTATGTGTGGAGAACCATATTGGCACAAGGCAAAGGGATGAAAGGGGGAGCAAGAGGTGCGCTAAACCCGAGGGCAATGGACTGATTGTGCCCGCTATGTCGAGACAAAACCTGGTTAAAGGTCATATTTTCTAGGCTTGAGAGGGTGACTTGTCAGGCTGCCGCAAGAAGACGCTTTCCGAACACAGTTTCCACTCACATTGATATATCCTGAGTTTTACGGTGTGCGTGCTTTGGGCGACTCTGGTGAGAGAGATCGACCCGGAAGACGGTTCGTCACGAGGGCCTGTCTGGCCTGATTCTCAGCACATGGGTGGGGTCAACGTCTTGGGGCTCCTCCCCGAGAAGCCCCAACCCGAATGTCCGCAAACCAGTCATGCATGGCACCTTTTGTCACAATTCAACTCCTCTGTCTTGACACGAGGGCCCTCTCCAAATTAGGCTCACCTGCTCTAACACTACCCCTTCTCCGCTCGAAGACAGCACTTCCTATCGTTGCGGCCATTTACCGACATTTAACATGTCCGAGGAGGAACTCTTCCTCTTCACACTCAAACACAAGTATCCCCGCCCGTCTTTATGATTTCCACACCACTGGAAAAAATGCCAGCATCCTCTTAGCCTCACAACCCCATAACCTAGGCAATAGCCTTGGCTCACCTGCCTCATTCAACCACATATTCATTTTTCTCACCATATCCTGGAAATCAGCCGAACGCTGCTGGCGAAAGTCTAAACACCATGCCAACCTCGTTCACTTCAAGTTTATCCTTTGCTGCCTCAACTCAGCCCTCTCTTCTGCCAGACAAAACTATTTCTCCTCCCTTATTGACACCCATGCCCATCACCCCCGCCAGCTCTTCCGTACATTCAACTCCCTTCTCAGGGACCCGGTTCCTCCCCCTCCTCCTTCCCTCACCCCCAACGATCTGGCCTCCTACTTCATTAACAAAATTAAATCCATCAGGTCCGACCTCCCCAAAGTCTCTTCCCCCCTCCTCCAACCCCCCGGCTCTCACACTCTCTGCTACTTTCCCATCCTTCCCAGCAGTATCCTCAGAGGACCTCTCCTCCCTCCTCTCAAGTGCTACTCCGGCCACCTGTGCTTCTGACCCCATTCCCTCTCATCTCATGAAATCTCTCGCTCCATCCCTTCTCCCCTCCTGAACTTCCATCTTCAACCGCTCACTCACCACTGGTTCCTTCCCCTCTGCCTTCAAACATGCCCATGTCTCTCCCATCCTAAAAAAACCCTCTCTTGACCCCACCTCGCCTTCTAGTTATCGCCCCATATCCCTCCTACTATTCCTTTCCAAACTCCTTGAACGAGTCGTCTACACGCGCTGCCTAGAATTCCTCAACAACAACTCTCTCCTCGACCCCCTCCAGTCTGGCTTCCGTCCCCTTCATTCCACGGAAACTTCCCTCTCAAAGGTCACCAATGACCTCCTGCTTGCCAAATCCAACGGCTCATACTCCATCCTAATCCTCCTCGACCTCTCAGCAGCCTTTGACACTGTGGACCACCCCCTTCTCCTCAACACGCTATCTGACCTTGGCTTCACAGACTCCGTCCTCTCCTGGTTCTCCTCTTATCTCTCCGGTCGTTCTTTCTCAGTCTCTTTTGCAGGCTCCTCCTCCCCCTCCCATCCTCTTACTGTGGGGGTTCCCCAAGGTTCAGTGCTTGGTCCCCTTCTGTTCTCAATCTACACGCACTCCCTTGGTGACCTCATTCGCTTCCACGGCTTCAACTATCATCTCTACGCTGATGACACCCAGATCTACATCTCTGCCCCTGCTCTCTCCCCCTCTCTCCAGGCTCGAATCTCCTCCTGCCTTCAGGACATCTCCATCTGGATGTCTACCCGCCACCTAAAACCCAACATGTCGAAGACTGAACTCCTTGTCTTCCCTCCCAAACCTTGTCCTCTCCCTGACTTTCCCATCTCTGTTGACGGCACTACCATCCTTCCCGTTTCACAAGCCCGCAACCTTGGTGTCATCCTCGACTCCGCTCTCTCATTCACCCCTCACATCCGAGCCGTCACCAAAACCTGCCGGTCTCAGCTCCGCAACATTGCCAAGATCCGCCCTTTCCTCTCCATCCATACCGCTACCCTGCTCATTCAAGCTCTCATCCTATCCCGTCTGGACTACTGCATCAGCCTTCTCTCTGATCTCCCATCCTCGTGTCTCTCTCCACTTCAATCCATACTTCATGCTGCTGCCCGGATTATTTTTGTCCAGAAACGCTCTGGGCATATTACTCCCCTCCTCAAAAATCTCCAGTGGCTACCAATCAATCTGCGCATCAGGCAGAAACTCCTCACCCTGGGCTTCAAGGCTCTCCATCACCTCGCCCCCTCCTACCTCACCTCCCTTCTCTCCTTCTACAGCCCAGCCCGCACCCTCCGCTCCTCTGCCGCTAATCTCCTCACCGTACCTCGTTCTCGCCTGTCCCGCCATCGACCCCCGGCCCATGTCATCCCCCGGGCCTGGAATGCCCTCCCTCTGCCCCTCCGCCAAGCTAGCTCTCTTCCTCCCTTCAAGGCCCTACTGAGAGCTCACCTCCTCCAGGAGGACTTCCCAGACTGAGCCCCTTCCTTCCTCTCCCCCTCGTCTCTCTCTCCATCCCCCCGTCTTACCTCCTTCCCTTCCCCACAGCACCTGTATATATGTATACATATTTGTACATATTTATTACTCTATTCATTTATTTATTTATTTATTTTACTTGTACATATCTATCCTATTCATTTTATTTTGTTAGCATGTTTGGTTTTGTTCTCTGTCTCCCCCCTTTAGACTGTGAGCCCACTGTTGGGTAGGGACTGTCTCTATATGTTGCCAATTTGTACTTCCCAAGCGCTTAGTACAGTGCTCTGCACATAGTAAGCGCTCAACAAATACGATTGATTGATTGATCAGAAATCCTCCCTTTCCTCGCCAGTCACACTGCCACCACGCTAATCTAAGAATGTACCTTATTCCTCATTCACTATACCTCATTCACTACTGCATCAGCATCCGAATGTCCTCCCAATAGGAGGGCAGTTTCATGAGGCCCCGGAGGGTCCAGTTTTGTTCCAGCTCGCTCCAGGCTTCAATAACAGGAGTAGAGCCCACATCCTCTGATTCTGAAGGTCGGTCTCTTTCTACGCTTCTCGCTCTAGACAGCGTTCACCTCAACGTGCCGAACTACCACTAACGGTTTTCCCCGCGGAGGGGCCTGTGGACATGTCAGGCCCAGTCGCAAGGAGAAGGAGAATGGCGTGGCAGCGTGGGGTATGGAAAGAGTGGAAAGAGCCTGGGTTTGGGAGTCAGAGATCGTGGATTTTAATCTCGGCTCCGTCATTTGTCACCTGTGTGACTTTGGGCAGGTCACTTAACATCTCGTTGCCTCAGTTACCTCATCTGTAAAATGGGGATTAATAATAATAATAATAATAATGACATTTATTAAGCACTTACTAGGTGCAAAGCACTGTTCTAAGCGCTGGGGAAGTTATAAGGAGATCAAGTTGTCCCACGGGGGGCTCGAAGTCTTAATCCCCATTTTACAGATGAGATAACTGAGGCACAAAGAAGTTAAGTGACTTGCCCAAAGTCACATAGCTGACAAGTGGAGGAACCGGGATTTGAACCCATGACGTCTGGCTCCAAAGCTCGCGCTCTTTCCACTGAGCCACGCTGTTTCTCTCAGCGTGATTCTCTGTGATTAAAACTGTGAGTTCCACGTGGGACAAACTAATTACCTTTCATCTACCTCAGCGCTTAGAACAGTGCTTGGTACATGGTAAGCGCTTAACAAATACTATAATATTATAGAGAAGCAGCGTGGCTCAGTGGAAGGAGCACGGTCTTGGGAGTCAGAGGTAATGGGTTCTAATCCCGGCTCCGCCACTTGTCAGTTGTGTGACTTTGGGCAAGCCACCTAACTTCTCTGTGCCTCAGTTACCTCATTTGTAAAATGGGGATTAAGGCTGTGAGCTCCATGTGCGACAAACTGATTACCTTGTACCCTTCAGTGCTTAGAACAGTATTTGGCACATAGTAAGCGCTTAACAAATGCTATCATCATTATTATTATTAGAAACGTCTGTGAGGTGTAGTTTGATGCTCGTTCTAGACAGCGTTGACCTCCTTCTACGGTATTACCACTCCTGCCTTGCCCCATGGAGAAGCCTCAGCCTTGTTGAGCTCAGTCAAGAGGAGAAGGAGAGTGGGATGGCCGCTTGGGGCACAGAGACTTCTGGGAGTTGGAGAGTGATGCTCGTTCTAGACAGGTTCACATCCGCCTACAGAACTACCACTCCCGTCGTCCCCCGCGGGGAAGCCGCGGCCATTCTGTGGAGGGCAGAGGGCGCGGGAAGCAGATATTCACAGCGTTTTCCCATTTATATTGATAGTATTTGTGGCATATTCTAAGTACGTGTTACCACACCCCTTGAAGTGTCGTATAGAGAACTCGGAGACACCAAACTCGCTCAGAATCAGGCTCCTTTAATCTATTCTCTCCCAGGAGAATTTACTACACAGCTAAGTGTTAAGGAACTGATTGGCTCAACATACTGTGTCCGAGCATCTTTCTCGGGGTTGGTTATAATAGATCACTGCATTTGAATGAGCTCGCTCCGAGCTTTGAAATGCAGATGGCCTTGTCTCTCCCGAAGATGCTCACACAAGAAAGAACCCCGCCCCATCCGTAGGATTCCTATGTAGTTGAGCCCAGTCACCGACACAAACTAATCAGGCCCTTTAACGAGGTGAGAAGAGTGGATAGGCGGCTCATAGGACAAAGAAACCTGGAAGTTAGAGCGCAATGCTCGTGCTAGACAGCGTTCACGTACACCTACTGAACTACCACTCCCACAATGCCTCGCGGTGGGGCCCGCCACCATGTCTGCAACTATCGCGAGGACAGGGAGAGTGTCATGGGAGCTCGGGGCCCAGAGACCTCTGGGAGTTGTAGTGTGATGCTCCTTCTAGACAGCGTTCACATCCATCTACCAAACCACCACTCCCTCATGCCCCGCTTCTGGGCTCTCGGCCATGTCTGGCCCTGTTGGGAAGAGAAGGAGAGTGGCATTGCGTCTCGGGGCACAAAATCTTCTGGGAGTTGTACTGTGATGCTCTTTCCAGACAACGTTCACCTCCATCTACTGAACTATTACTCCCGTCATTCATTCATTCATTCATTCATTCATTCATTCGTTCGTTCGTATTTATTGAGTGCTTACTGTGTGCAGAGCACTGTACTAAGCGCTTGGGAAGTACAGGTTGGGAACATATAGAGACGGTCCCTACCCAACAACGGACTCACAGTCTAGAGGGGGGAGACAGACAACAAAACAAAACATGTTGACAGGTGTCAAGTCATCAGAATAAATAGAAGTAAAGCTAGATGCACATCATTAGCAAAATAAATAGAATCGTAAATATAGACAAGTAAAATAAATAGAGTAATAAATCTGTACAAACATATATACAGGTGTTGTGGGGAGGGGAAGGAGGTAAGGTGGGGGGATGGAGACGGGGGTTGGGGGGAGAGGAAGGAGGGGGCTCAGTCTGGGAAAGCCTCCTAGAGGAGGTGAGCTCTCAGTAGGGCTTTGAATGGAGGAAGAGAGCTAGCTTGGCGGATGTGCGAAAGGAGGGCATTCCAAACCAGGAAGAGGACGTGGGCCAGGGGTCAACGGTGGGACAGGCGAGAACGAGGCACAGTGAGGAGATTAGCAGCAGAGGAGCTGAAGGTGCGGGCTGGGCTGTAGAAGGAAAGAAGGGTGGTGAGGTAGGAGGGGGCGAGGTGATGGAGAGCCTTGAAATGAGGAGTTTTTGTCTGATGCGTAGGTTGATTGGTAGCCACTGGAGATTTTTGATGAGGGCAGTAACATGCCCAGAGCGTTTCTGCACAAAGACGATCCGGGCAACAGCGTGAAGTATAGATTGAAGTGGGGAGAGACAGGAGGATGGGAGATCAGAGAGGAGGCTGATGCAGTAGTCGGGTCGGGATAGGATGAGAGATTGAACGAGCAGGGTAGCAGTTTGGATGGAGAGGAAAGGGCGGATATTGGCGATGTTGCCGAGGTGAGACCGGCAGGTTTTGGTGAAGGATTGGATGTGAGGGGTAAACGAGAGAGCAGAGCCGAGGATGACACCAAGGTTCCGGGCTTGTGAGACGGGAAGGGTGGTAGTGCCATCTACAGTGATGGGAAAGTCAGGGAGAGGGCACGGTTTGGGAGGGAAGATAAGGAGTTCAGTAATGGACATATTGAGTTTTAGATGGCAGGCAGACATCCAGATGGAGATGTTCTGAAGGCAGGAGGAGACCCGAATCTGAAGGGAGGGAGAGAGAGCAGGGCAGAGATGTAGATGTGGGTGTTATCAGCGTAGAGATGATAGCTGAAGCCGTCATGCCCAGCGGGGGAGATTTGGCCTTGTCAGGCCTGTCGCGAGGTGCGGGAGAGTAGCTATGCGACTGATGACACAAAAGACTACTAGGAGTTATGATGTGCTGTTCGTTCTAGACAGCGTTCACCTCCGAATACCGAACTACCACTCCAGTCATGACCCTCGGCAGGGCTGCGGCCATATCTGGCCCTGTTGCGAGGAGAGTTAGAGTAGCATGGCGGCTCGAGGCACAAAGCCTTCTGGGTGTTATAGTGTGATGCTCGTTCTAGACAGCGTTCACCTCTGCCTAACGAATTACCACTCCCATCATGCCCCGTAGCGGGGCCTCAGCTATGTCTGGCCCTGTTCCGAGGAGAGGGAGAGTGGCATGGTAGCTCGAGGCACAAAGACTTGTGAGAATTGTAGTGCGATGCTGGTTCTTGACAGTGTTCACCTTTGCCTACTGAACTACCACTCCCGTCATGCCCCAAGTTGGAACGGTGGCTATTTCATGGATTGTGGAAGTCGTCGGAGGCGGATGTTTAGGGAGCTTTATCATTTGTAATTTTTAAATGGCATTTATTAAGCTCTTATTATGTGCAAAGGACTAATTATGGTCTTTGTTAAGAACCTGTGACCACTACCTGTGAGGTGTCACATTGAGAACACGGATAGCCCAAACTCGCTAAGAATCAGGCTCGTTTAATCCCATTCCTCACACAACTAAGCGACAAGGTTCTGAGCGGCTCCACATTCTGTGTTCTGGCATTTTACCCACTCTGTGTTATAACACATCCTTTCATTTGAATGAGCCCTCTCCGAGCTGTCATATGCAGATGGTGTTGTCTCTCCCAAAGATAGTCCCACAAGAGGGAAGCCTAATTAGTCCCCTCCCTATTCGTTGGGTTTCTATGTAGTCGAGCACAATCACTGACGCAACCAATCAGGCCCTATCACAAGGGGATTGAGAGTGATGTGGCGGCTCAGGGCACAAAAGCTTCTGGGAATTGTTCTGTGGTGCTCGTTTTATATAGCTTTCACCTCCGCCTACCAAACTAGCACTTCTGTTATACACTGCAGCAGGACCGCTGGCCATGTCTGGCCCTGTTGGGTGGAGAGGGAGAGTGGAATAGCCGGGCCCTACTACTCCTGCTTGTCCTGACCATACTGCTCCGCCCGAACCTGGCCCTCCTCCTCTGTCTTGATCTGGCCCTACTCCTACGTCAGGTCCTGGAATTACTCATCCGACCAGTCCTGGCCTTCCTGCTCCACTCAGTCCTGGTCATCCTCCTTTTGTTAATCCAGGCCCACCTCCTCCTCTGGATCCTGGCAGTCCTCCTCCGCCTGGTCCTGGCCATACACTTCGGCCCAGTCCTGGCCCTTCTCTTCTGCCCGATCTTAGCCCTCCTCCTCCGTTTGGTCCTGACATTTCTCCCCAGCTCAATCCTGGCCATCCTCCTTCTCCTAGTCGTGGTCCTCCCTCCTCCTCCGGGTTCTGACCCTACTCCTCCATCAGGCTCTGGCCATACTTCTCCTCCCGGTGCTGGACCTTCTCCCCCTGGTTCTGGCCCTCCCTCGTTCCATGATCTTGGTTCTCCTATTCTGCCTAGTCCTGACCTACCCCTTGCTCCCGGTCCTGCCCATTCCCCCCAGCCCCGACCTGGCCCTCCTCCTCCCGTTCCTGGCCCTCGTCTTACACCCAGTCTTAACACCCTCCTCTTCCCAGTCCAGGCTCGCCTCTTCCACCGGGCCTGGCCATCCTCCTCCTCCGTGTCGTGGCCTATCTCCTCCGCCTGGTCCTGCACATCTTTCTTCTCCTAGTCCAGGCCCTCCTTCTGCACCGGGTCCCATCCCTATCCCTTCACCCAGTCCCGGCCTTACCCCTCTGGCGGATCCAGGACCTCTTCCTCTACCCGATCCTGGCTCTCCTCCTCTGCCCGGACCAGGTCTTCCTCCTCCACCCGGTCTTAGCCCTTCTCTTCCGTCTGGTCCTGGCCCTCCTGCTTCGCCTTGTCCTTACTCTCCTTCTCTGCCCAGTCTTAGTCTTTCTACTCTGACCGGTCCCGACCCTCCTCCTCTGCCTGATCCAGCCCTTCCTTCTACTCTCGGTCTTGGCCCTCCTCCAGTGCCCAGCCTGGGCCCTCTTCCTCCACCCTTTACTGGACCTCCTATTCTTCCCGGTCCTGGATGTACTCCTCTACCCGGTCCTGGCCCTACTCCTCATCCTGGTCCAGGCCCTACTTCTTGCTCTGGTCCTGACCCTACCCCTCCACCTGGTCCTGGCCCTCCTCCTCTGCCCAGTCCAGGCCCTCCTCTTCTGTCCGGACCTGGCCCTCCTCCTTCACCCGATCCTGGCCATCCTCCTTCTCCTAGTCCAGGACTTCCTCCGCTGCGGGGTCCCGGCCCCATCCCACTGCACGTTCCCAGCCCTAATCCTCGGCTCGGTCCAGGCACTCCTCCTTCACCCGGTTTTTGCCCTTCTCCTTGACTCGGTCCTTGCACTTCTTCTCCACCCGATACTGGCCCAACTAGTCTGCCCGATCCTGGCCCTATTCCTCTATCTGGTCTTGGCCCCACTCCTCCACGCTGTCCTGTACCTACTGCCCTTCCTTGTCCTGGCCTTCCTCCTATAACTGGTCCTGCCCCACCTCCTCTTCTTAGCCGTCCTGGCCCTGCTCTTCGGTCCAGTACTTGCTCTCTTCCCCGACGCGGTCCTGGTCCTCCTCCTCTGCGCAGTCCAGTCCCTCCTCTTCCGCCTGGACCTCCTCCGCCCAGTCGAGGCCATCCTCAAAAATCTCCAGTGGCTACCAATCAATCTGCGCATCAGGCAGAAACTCCTCATTCTGGGCTTCAAGGCTCTCCATCGCCTCGCCCCCTCCTACCTCACCTCCCTTCTCTCCTTCTACAGCCCACCCCGCACCCTCCGCTCCTCTGCCGCTAATCTCCTCACCGTACCTCGTTCTCGCCTGTTCCGCTATCGACCCCCGGCCCACGTCATCCCCCTGGCCTGGAATGCCCTCCCTCTGCCCACCAGCCAAGCTAGCTCTCTTCCTCCCTTCAAGGCCCTACTGAAAGCTCACCTACTCCAGGAGGCCTTCCCAGACTGAGCCCCTTCCTTCCTCTCCCCCTCGCCCCCCTCTCCTTCCCCCCATCTTACCTCCTTCCCCCCATCTTACCTCCTTCCCTTCGCCACAGCACCTGTATATATGTATATATGTTTGTACATATTTGTTACTCTATTTATTTATTTATTTATTCATTTTACTTGTACATATCTATTCTAGTTATTTTATTTTGTTAGTATGTTTGGATTTGTTCTCTGTCTCCCCCTTTTAGACTGTGAGCCCACTGTTGGGTAGGGACTGTCTCTATATGTTGCCAACTTGTACTTCCCAAGCGCTTAGTACAGTGCTCTGCACACAGTAAGCACTCAATAAATACGATTGATGATGATGATGATGATGATGATACTCCTCCTATTCCAGGCCCTTCTCCTCCGTCGGGTCTCGGCCCTATCCCTCTGCCCATTCTCGGCCCTACCCCTCTGCCCATTCCCAGCCCTGCTCCTCTGCTCGTTCCAGAGCCTCCTTCACCAACTGATCGTGACCCTCCTTCTCTGCCCAGTTTTGGCCCTCCACCTCCGAGTCTAGCCTTCCTCCTCTATCCGGTCCTGTCCCTACTCTTCCACCGGTCTTTGAATCCCTCCTCTTCTGCCCGGTCCTGACCGTTCTTTTCTCCACTTTCATGGCTTTTCTCTTTCACCCGGTCCTTGCCCTCCTCCACCTCATCCGTGCCCGACTCCTCCCTATGGTCCTGGCCCTACTCTCTGCCCAGTCCCGGCCCTAATCTTCCACCTTGTCCGGGCCTTACTTCTCACTCTGGTCCTGACCTTATCCCTCTGCCTGACCCTGGCCCTACTCTTCCACCTGGTCTGACACTCCTATTCCACCCATTCCTGACCCTTCTCCTCTGCCTCGCCCAGGCCCTCCTTTTCCCACTGGTCCTGGCCATCCTCCTCTGTCCAGTCCAAGCCCTCTCTCTTTGGCTCGGACCTGGCCCTCTTCTTCAGCCTCGTCCTGGTCTTCCTATTATTACACGGTCCTGTCCCTCCTTGTCCGCCGGGTCCAGGCCCTACTGCTCCCTATGGTTCTGGCCCTCCTCCTCCTCCCCTTCCTCTCCCTATGCCTCCACCCTTGACTGGTCCTAATTGGCCACCAGGTCCTGGTCCTACTCCTACGCCAGGTTCTGACGCTCCTCCTCCTCCTCCAAGGGCTGGGCTTCCTCCTCTGCCCTGTCTTGGACCTAATTCTCGTCCCTGTCCTGGGCTTCCTCATCTGCCCCGTCCTACCCCTACTCCTCCGCCCGGTTCTTGTCCTTTTCCTCCACCTGTACCTGGTCTTTCTCCTCCGCCCAGTCCTGACCATCTTCCTTCTCCTAGCCCAGGCCCTTCTCCCCCTCCGGGTCATAATAATAATGATGACATTTGTTAAGCGCTTACTATGTGACAAGCACTGTTCTAGGAGCTGGGGGGGCGGGGTACAAGTTTGTCAGGTTGTCCTACGTGGAGCTCACACTTTTAATCCCCATTTTACAGATGAGGTAACTGAGGCCCAGAGCAGTGAAGTGACTTGCTCAAAGTCACACAGTTGACAAGTGGCAGAGCAGGGATTAGAACCCACGACCTCTGACTCCCAAGGCCGGGCTCTTGATGATGATGATGATGATGATGGTGGTGATGATGATGATGGCATTTATTAAGCGCTTACTATGTGCAAAGCACTGTTCTAGGGCTCTTCATCATCATCATCAATCGTATTTATTGAGCGCTTACTGTGTGCAGAGCACTGTACTAAGCGCTTGGAAAGTACAAGTTGGCAACATATAGAGACAGTCTCTACCCAACAGTGGGCTCACAGTCTAAAAGGGGGTGACAGAGAACAAAACCAAACATACTAACAAAATAAAATAAATAGAATAGATATGTACAAGTAAAATAAATAAATAAATAAATAAATAGAGTAACAAATATGTACAAACATATATACATATATACAGGTGCAGTGGGGAAGGGAAGGAGGTAATAAGCGGGGATGGAGAGGGGGACCGGGGGAGAGGAAGGAAGGGGCTTAGTCTGGGAAGGCCTCCTGGAGTAGGTGAGCTCTCAGTAGGGCCTTGAAGGGAGGAAGAGAGCTAGCTTGGCAGATGGGCAGAGGGAGGACATTCCAGGCCCGGGGGATGACGTGGGCCGGGGGTCGATGGTGGGACAGGCGAGAACGAGGTACAGTGAGGGGATTAGCAGCAGAGGAGCGGAGGATGCGGGGTGGGCTGTAGAAAGAGAGAAGGGAGGTGAGGTAGGAGGGGGCGAGGTGATGGAGAGCCTTGAAGTCCAGGGTGAGGGAGGGCATTCCAGGCCCGGGGGAGGATGTGGCCGGGGGTCGATGGCGGTACAGCAAGGCTGAGTAGGTGCGAATGAGGTTGTCATTAATGTAACTTGGTGATAACAAAAGCCTTTTCCCCGGGGTGGGGGTGGGGGTGGGGGAGAGTCAATCAGGACCGGACCGGGAAGGGGGGTTGGGGAGCACTATAAGGAAGGTCGCTTAGGTGGAGGGGGGATGGAAGCAGGGGGAGTCTATGGCGGCGCTCGGAGGAGAGGAGCCTTCCAGGAGCAGCGGGGGCCACGCGGTGTGATGGGGGGCGGGCGGGCCTCTCGGGAACGGAGTTCCGGGCGTCTATGGCGGGCCTCTGTGGCGCTCTGAGGAGAGGATCCTTCCGCGAGCAGCGGAGTCCATGCGGTGTGATGGCGGGCGGGCGGGCCTCTCGGGAACGGAGTCCCGGGCGTCTATGGGGGCGCTCTGAGGAGAGGATCATTCCTGGAGCAGCGGGGGCCACGCGGTGTGATGGGGGCGGGCGGGCCTCTCAGGAACGGAGTCCCGGGCGTCTATGGCGGCGCTCTGAGGAGAGGATCCTTCCGGGAGCAGCGGGGGCCACGCGGTGTGATGGCGGGCGGGCGGTCGGGCTTCTCGGGAACGGAGTCCTGGGCGTCTATGGCGGCGCTCTCACAGTCCCCGACCACAGCCAGTCACCAAGCACCAGTTGATTTGGAGGGGACGGGAGAAACTGAGAGGGCGCCCTCTGCCGACCGAGTCCAAGAGCTGCAGGGAAATCCCCGACCCCAGCAAATCCCCACAATCCACCCATCTGTGGGCGACGGGAGAAGCTGCGAGGGTCCCATCTGCTGACCCGGCCCGCGAGCTGCAGGGAAATCCCTTGCCCCAACGAATCCGCGCCCCACTGAATGGGGGGGAAGGAGGACATGCGAGGGTACTCTCTGATGGCCGAGCCAAAGAGCTGCAGAAGGGTCCCCGGCTCCAGCCTAGTTCCATGCTCCACTCATTTAAGGAGAGGGGGAGAATTGGAAAGAGCTGCGAGGGCCGAGCTCGCAAGCTGCAGAAGAATCTCCTACACCAGCCATTCTCCAAGTACCAGTTGATTAGGGGGAACCTGAGGGGTTGCGATGGCACCCAATGCTGGCCGACCTCGCGAGATTCAGGCGAATCCCGACCTCAGCCGATCTCCAAACACCAGGTGATTTGGAGGGGACAGGAGAAGCTGAGAGTGCGCCCTCTGCTGACCGAGTCTAAGAGCTGCAGTGGAATCGCCGGCCCCTGCCAATCCCCGCCCTCACGCATTTGGGGGCGACAGAACAAACTGCCGTCTGCTGGCCGGGACTGGAAACTGCAGGAAAATCCCCTCCCCCAGCCATTCCGCCCACCGCTTTATGTGTGTGTGGGGGAGGGGTTGTCCTGCAAGGGCGCTCTCTGCTGGCCGAGCCCAGGAGCTGCAGGAGGGTCCTCTGCTCCAGCCAATCCCCATGCTCCACTCAGTTAAGGAGAGTGGGCGAAATGGGCAGAGTTTCGAAGACGTCATGTGCTGGCCGAACTCACGAGCTGCAGGAGAATCCCCGACCCAGCCAATCCCCAAGCACAAGTTGAATGGGGGTGGGGGAAACCGGAGGGGCTGCGAGGGCTCCACCTGCTGGCCGAGACAAACATTGCAGGAGAATCCCCGACCTCAGCCAATCCCCAGGCACAAGTTGATTTGGAGGGGACGGGAGAAGCTGAGAGGGCGCCCTCGGCTGACCGAGTTCAAGAGCTGCAGGGCAATCCCCAGCCCCAGCCAATCCGTACACTGTACTGATTTGGGGGCTATGGGAGTAGCTGTGAGGGCGCCATCTGCTCCAGGCCACCGAGCTGCAGGGAAATCCCTTCCTCCAACCAATCCGTACCCCACTGAATTTGGGGGCGGGAGGAAGTGCGAGGGCGCCCTCTGCTGGCCGAGCCCAGGAGCTGCAGGAGTCGCCCCAGCTCAGTGGAAAGAGCACGGGCTTTGGAATCAGAGGTCATGGGTTCGAATCCCGTCTCCTCTCTGCTGTGTGATCTTGGGCATGTCACTTAACTTCTCTGAGCCTCAGTTACCTCATCTGTAAAATGGGGATTAAGACTGTGAGCCCCACATGGGACAACCTCGTCGTCTGGTATCCCCCCCAGCTCTTAGAATAGTGCTTTGCAAATAATAAGCGCTTAACAAATACTATTATTATTATTATTAATATTATTGTTGTTGTAGTTGTTGTTATCATTTCCACGCTCCAATCAGTTAAGGATAGGGTGGGAAACGGGAAGAGCTACAAGGGAGTCCACTGCTGGCCGAGCTCGCGAGCTGCAGAAGAATCCCCGACCCAGCCAATCCCCAAGCACCAGTTGACTGGGGGGCACTGGAGAAGCTGCGAGGGCGCCTTCATGTGGCCCTCCCAGAGTCGTGCAGGACTGGCCCCGGCCCCAGCCAATCCCCGCGCACCAGTGATTGGAGGGTGGGCCGGGAGGAGCTGAGAGCGCACCCTCTGTTAGCCGAGCCCAGGAGCTGCAGAACGGTCCACGGCTCCAGCCGATCCCCACGCTCCACTCATTTATGGAGAGGGGAGGAAGAGGGAAGAGTTGCGAGGGCGTCCTCTGCTGGCCGAGCTATCGAACTGCAGGAGAATTCCCGACCCTAGCCAATCCCCAACACCAGTTAATTGGGGAGAACGGGAGAAGCTGCGAGGGCGCCCCCTGCTGGCCACCTCTCGAGCTTCAGGAGAATCACCGACTTCAGCAGATCCCCGCACTCCACTGATTTGGGGGCTACACGAGACGCTGCGAGGGCGCCATCTGCTGGACGGGCCTGCGAGCTGTTGGGAAATCACTTGCCCCAACCAATATGCGCCCCACTGAATATGGGGGGACGGTAGAATCTGCGAGGTCGCCCTATGCTGTCCTACGGAGAGGCCTGCAGGACGGGCCCGGGCCCCAGCCAATCCTCGCGTGCCATTGAATGAGGCTTGAGCCAGGAGGAGCTGTGAGGGCCACCTCTGTTAGCCGTGCCCAAGAGCTGCAGGAGCATCCCCCGCTCCAGCCGATCCCCACGCTCCACTGATTTAAGGAGGCGGGGGAAACGGGAAGAGCTGCGAGGGCCTCTTCTCCTGTCCGAGCTCGCGAGAAGCAGGACAATACCCAACCCCAGCCAATCCCCAATTACCAGTTGACTGGGGAAACGGGAGGAGCTGCGAGGGCACCCTCTGCTTGCCGAGCCCAGGAGCTGCTGGAAGGTCCCCGGCTCCAGCCAATCCCAGTGCCCCACTCCGTTAAGGTGTGCGTGGGGAAACAGAAGATCTGAGAGGGCGTCCTCTGCTGGGCCGCATCCTCTGCTGGCCGAGCTCGCGAGCTGCAAGAAAATCGCCAATCTCAGCCGATCCCAGAGCACTAGTTGATTTGAAGGGGACGGGAGAAACTGAGAGGGCGCCCCGCTAACCGAATCCAAGAGCTGCAAGGAAATCCCGGCCCCAGCTCGTCACCGCACTTCACTGAATTGGAGGCGACCGGAGAAGCTGCGAGGGCGCCATCGGCTGGCCGGGTCCGCGAGCTGCAGGGAATTTCCTTGCCCCAACCAATCAGCGTCCCAATGAATGGTGGCGGGAAAGGGAGGGCCTGCGAGGGCGCTCTCTGATGACCAAGCCCAGGAGCTGCAGGAGCGTCTCCGTCTCCAGCCGATCCCTATGCTCCACTCAGTTAAGGAGAAGGGAGGAAACGTGAAGGGCTGCGGGGTCGTCCTCTGCTGGCCGAGCTCGCGTGCTGCAGGAGAATCCCTGACCCCAGCCAATCCCCAAGCACCAATTGACTGGGGGGAACGGGAGGAGCTGCGTGGGAGCTCGCTGCTGGCTCACCCAGAACCCTATAGGACGGGCCCCGGCCCCAGCAAATCCCCCAGCTCCACTAAATGCGCGGTGGGCCGGGAGGAGCTGCGAGGGGGCCCTCTGTTGGCCTAGCCCTGCAGCTGCAGGATGGTCCCCGTCTCCAGCCAATTCCCCCGCTCCACTCATTTCATTTAAGGAGAGGGGCAAAAAGGGAAGAGCTGCGAGGGCGTCCTCTGCTGGCAGAGCTCACGAGCTGCAGGAGAATCCCCGGCCCCGGCCCATCCCCAAGCACCAGTTGATTGGGGGGAACGGAAGGAGCTGCGAGTGCCCCCCCTGCTGGCCAGCCTCTCGAGCACTAGAAGAATCCCCGACCACAGCCAATCACCAAGCACCAGTTGATTTGGAGGGGACGGGAGAAGCTGAGAGGGCGCCCTGTGCCGACAGAGTCCAAGAGCTGCAGGGGAAACCCCGGCCCCAGCAAATCGCCACAATCCACTCATTTGTGGGCGACGGGAGAAGCTGCGAGGGTGCCATCCGCTGATGCCACCCGCGAGCCGCAGGGAAATCCCTTGCCCCAACGAATCTGCACCCTACTGAATGGGGTGGGGGGGCGGGGACCCACATGCGAGGGTGATTTCTGATGGCCGAGCCAAGGACCTGCAGGAGGATCCCCGGCTCCAGCCGATTTCCATGCTCCACTCATTTAAGGAGAGGGGGAGAATCGGAAAGAGCTGCGAGGGCGTCATCTGCTGGCCGAGCTCTCGAGCTGCAGGAGAATCCCCGACACCAGCCAATCTCCAAGCACCAGTTGATTGGGGGGAACCGGAGGGGCTGCAATGGCTTCCAATGCTGGCCGACCTCGCGAGCTTCAGGAGAATCCCGACATCAGCCGATCTCCGAACACCAGTTGTTTTGGAGGGGACGGGAGAAGTTGAATGTGCGCCCTCTTCTGACCGAGTCTAAGAGCTGTAGGGGACTCGCCGGCCCCTGCCAATCCCCGCACTCCACGCATTTGGGGCGGACAGAACAAACTGTCAGTGCGCCATTTGCTGGCCGAGAATGGGAGCTGCAGGAAAATACCTTGCACCAATCAATCCACTCCCCACTAGATGTGGGGGGGAAGGGTGGTCCTGAGAGGGCGCCCTCTGCTGGCCGAGCCCAGGAGCTGCGGGAGGGTCCCTGGCTCCAGCCGATCCCCATGCTCCACTCAGTTAAGGAGAGGGGGCGAAACGGGAAGAGCTGCGAAAACATCATCTGCTGGCCGAACTCACGAGCTGCAGGAGAATCCCCGACCCCAGCCAATCTCCAAGGACCAGTTGATTGGGGGGAGAACCGGAGGGGCTGTGAGGGCGCCCCCTGCTGGCCGAGACAAAAGCTACACGAGAATCCCCCAGCTCAGCCGATCCCCAGGCACAAGTTGATTTGGAGGGGACGGGAGAAGCTGAGAGGGCGCCCTCGTCTGACCGAGTCCAAGAGCTGCAGGGCAATTCCCGGCCCCAGCCAATCCGCACACTCCACTGACTTGGGGGCTACGGGAGAAACTGGGAAGGTACCATCTGCGGGCCGGGCCACCGAGCTGCAGGGAAATCCCTTGCCCCAACCAATCCGAGCCCCACTGAATTTGGGGGGCGGGAGGAAGTGAGAGGGCGCCCTCTGCTGGCCTAGCCCAGGAGCTACAGGAGGGTCCCCGGTTCCAGCAGATCCCCACGCTACAATCGGTTAAAGAGAGGGTGGGAAACGGGAAGAGCTATAGGGGAGTCCACTGCTGGCCGAGCTCGCGAGCTTCAGGTGAATTTCGACCCCAGCCAATCCCCAAGCACCAGATGATTGGGGGGCACTGGAGGAGCTGCGAGGGCGCCTTCACGTGGACCTCCCAGAGCCGTACAGGACGGGCAACGGCCCCAGCAAATCCCCGCTCTCCACTAATTGGAGGGTGGGTCTGGAGGAGCTGCGAGACCGCCCTCTGTTAGCCGAGCCCAGGAGCTGCAGAACGGTCCCCGGTTCCAGCCGATTCCCAAGCTCCATACATTTAAGGTGAGGGGGTAAACGGGAAGAGCTGTGAGGGCGTCAACTGCTGGACGAGATAGCGAGCTGCAGGAGAATCCCCGACCCCAGCCAATCCCCAAGCATCAGTTGTTTTGTACAGGACGGGATATGCTGAAAGGGGACCCTCTGCTGACCGAGTCCAAGAGCTGCAGGGGAATCGCCAGCCACTGCCAATCCCTGTACTCCACGCATTTGGGGGCAACAGAACAAACTGCGAGTGCGCCATCTGCTAGCCGGGCCTGGGAGCTGCAGCACAATCGCTTGACCGAAACAATCCGCTCCCCACTGAACTGGAGGGGGGGGGGGAGACGGGAGGACCTTCGAGGGCGACCTCTGCTTGTCGAGCCCAGGAGATGCAGAAGTGTTCCCAGCTGCAGCGGATCCCCACGCTCCACTCATTTATGGAGAGGGGGGGAAACAGGAAGAGTTGCGAGAGCGTCCTCTGCTGGCCGAGCTATCGAGCTACAGGAGAATTCCCGACCCTAGCCAATCCCCAACACCAGCTGATTGGGGAGAACGGGAGAAGCTGCGAGGGCGCTCCCTCCTGGCCACCTCGCGAGCTGCAGGAGAATCCCCGACTTCAGCAGATCCACGCGCTTCACTGATTTGGGGGCTACAGGAGAAGCTGCGAGGGCGCCATCTGCTGGCCGGGCCCGCGAGCTGTTGGGAAATCACTTACCCCAACCAATCCGTGTCCCACTGAATGTGGGCTGACGGTAAAACCTGCGAGGTCACCCTCTGCTGGCCCAGGGAGAGGCCTGCAGGACGGGCTCCGGCCCCAGCCAATCCTCGCGTGCCGCTGAAAGAGGGTTGGGCCGGGAGGAGCTGTGAGGGCGCCCTCTGTTAGCCGTGCCCAAGAGCTGCAGGAGCGTCCCCCGCTCCAGCCGATCCCCACGCTCCACTCACTTAATGAGGCATGGGGGGAAACGGGAAGAGCTGCGAGGGCCTCCTCTGCTGTCCGAGCTCGCGAGCTGCAGGAGAATACCCTACCCCAGCCAATCCCCAAGTACCAGTTGATTGGGGGGGGGAACGGGAGGACCTGCGAGGGTGACCTATGCTTGCCGAGCCCAGGAGCTGCTGGAGGTTCCCCGGCTCCAACCAATTCCAGTGCTCCACTCCGTTAAGGTGTGGGTGGGGAAACGGGAAGATCTGCGAGGGCGTCCTCTGCTGGCCGAGCTCGGAAGCTGCAAGAAAATCGCCAATCCCAGGCGATCCCAGAGCACTAGTTCATTTGTAGGGGATGGGAGAAACTGAGAGGGCGCCCCGCTGACAGAATCCAAAAGCTGAAAGGGAATCCCCAGCCCTAGCCTGTCACCGCACTACACTGATTTGGAGGCAACAGGAAACGCTGCGAGGGCGCCATCGGCTGGCCGGATCCGCGAACTGCAGGGAATTCCCTTGCCCCAACCAATCAGCGTCCCAATGAATGGTGGAGGGGAAGGGAGGACCTGTGAGGGCGCTGCCTGCTGGCCGAGCCCAGAAGCTGCAGGAGGGTCCTGGTCTCCAGCCGATCCCCATGCTCCACTCAGTTAAGGAGAGGGGTGTAAACGGGAAGGGCTGTGGAGTTGTCCCTTGCTGGTCGACCTCGCGTGCTTCAGGAGAATCCTTGACCCCAGCCAATCCCCAAGCACCAGTTGATTGGGGTGAACGGGAGGAGCTGCGAGGGCATCCTTTGCTAGCCCACCCAGAGCCCTGCAGGACTGGCCCCGGCCTCAGCCAATCCCCCGGCTCCACTGAATGGGGGGGTGGGTCGGGAGGAGCCGCGATGGCGTTCTCTGTTGGCCGAGCCCAGCAGCTGCAGGACGGTGGCCTTCTCAAGCCAATTCCCACGCTCCACACATTTCATTTAAGGGGGGGGGGGGGAAACGTGAAGAGCTGCGAGGATGCCCTCTGCTGGCCCACGCAGAGCCCTACAGGACGGGCCCCGGCCCCATCCAATCCCCCGGCTCCACTGAATGGGGGGTGGGCCGGGAGGAGCTGCGAGGGTCCCTCTGTTGGCCGAGCACAGCTGCTGCAGGAAGGCCAACATATCCAGTGAAATCCCCCGCTCCACTCATTTCATTTAAGGATGGTGCGAAACGGGAAGAGATGAGAGGCCGTCCTCTGCTGGCAGAGCTCGCGAACTGCAGGAGAATCTCCGATCCCAGCCCATCCCCAAGCATCAGTTGATGGGGGGAAATGAAGGAGCTGCGAGTGGGGCCCCTGCTGGCCAACCTCTCGAGCTCTAGGAGAATCCCCGACCACAGCCAATCACCAAGCACCAGTTGATTTGGAGGGGACGGGAGAAGCTGAGAGGGCGCCCTCTGCCGACGGATTCCAAGAACTGAAGGGGAATCCCCAGCCCCAGCAAATCCCCACAATACACTCATTTGTGGGCGACGGGAGAAGCTGCGAGGGTGCCACCTGCTGACCCGGCCCGCGAGCTGCAGCGAAATCCCTTGCCCCAAGAATCCGCGCCCCACTGAATGTTTGGGAAAGGAGGACATGCCAGGGTGCTCTCTGATGGTCGAGACAAAGAGCTGCAAGAGGGTCCCCGGCTCCAGCCGGTTTTCATGCTTCACTCAGTTAAGCAGAGGGGTAGAATCAGAAAGAGATGCGAGGGCGTACTCTGCTGGCCGAGCTCGCGAGCTGCAGAAGAATTCCCTACACCAGCCAATCTCCAAGCACCAGTTGATTGGGGGGAGCCGGAGGGGCTGCGATGGCTTCCAATGCTGGCCGACCTCGCGAGCTTCAGGATAATCCCGACCTCAGCCGATCCCCAAACACCAGTTGATTTGGAGGGGACGGGAGAAGCTGAGAGTGCGCCCTCTGCTGACCGAGTCTGAGCGCTGAAGGGGAATCGCCGGCCCCTGCCAATCCCCGCACTCCACGCATTTGGGAGCGACAGAACAAACTGCCAATGTGCTATATGCTGGCCGGGCCTGGGAGCTGCAAGAAAATCCCTTGCCCCAACCAATCCGCTCCCCACTGATTGTGGGGGGAAGGGTGATCCTACAAGGGTGCCCTCAGCTGGCCGAGCCCAGGAGTTGCAGTAGGGTCCCCGGCTCCAGCTGATCCCCATGCTCCACTCAGTTAAGGAGAGGGGGCTAAATGGGTAGAGCTGCGAAGGCGACATCTGCTGGCCGAACTCCCGAACTGCAGGAGGACCCCCGACCACATCCAGTCCCCAAGCACCAGATGATTGGGGGGAACCGGAGGGGCTGCGTGGGCGCCCCCTGCTGGCCGAGCCCAGGAGCTGCTGGAGGTTCCAAGGCTCCAGCTGATCCCAATACTCCACTCCGTTAAGTTGCGGAGGGGAAACGGGAAGAGGTGCGAGGGCATCCTCTGCTGGCCGAGGACAAGGAGTGGCAAGGAAATCGCCTACCCCAGCCATTCCCAGAGATCTAGTTAATTTGGAGGGGACGGGAGAAACTGAGAGGGCATCCCGCTGACCGAATACAAGAGCTGCAAGGAAATCCCCGGCCCTAGCCTGTCATGGCACTACACCGATTTGGAGGCGACAGGACAAGCTGCTATGGCGCCATCGGCTAGCCAGGTCCGCGAGCTGCAGGGAATTCCCTTACCCAAACCAATCAGGGCCCCAGTGAATGGTGGTGGGGAAGGGAGGACCTGCGAGGGCGCTCTCTGCAGGCAGAGCCCAGGAGCTGCAGGAGGGTCCCCGTCTCCAGCCAATCCCCATGCTCCACTCAGTTAAGGAGAAGGGTGGAAACGGGAAGGGCTGCGGGGTCGTCCCCTACGGGTCTATCTCGCGTGCTGTAGGAGAATCCCTGACCCCAGCCAAACCCCAAGCACCAGTTGATTGGGGGGAACGGAAGGAGCTGCGAGGGCGCCCTCTGCTGGCCCACCCAGAGCCCTGCAGGACGGGCCCCGGCCCCAGCCAATCACCCGGCTCCACTGAATCGGGCGTGGGCCGGGAGGAGCTGCGAGGGCGCCCTCTGTTTTGACGAGCCCAGCAGCTGCAGGACAGTCCCCGTCTCCAGCCAATTCCCACGCTCCACTCCGTTCATTGAAGGAGAGAGGCGGGGAACGGGGAAGAGCTGCGGGTTCATCCTCTGCTGGCCGAGCCCGCGTGCTGCAGGAGAATCCCTGACCCCAGACAATCCCCAAGCACATGTTGATTGGGTGGAACGGGAGGAGCTGCGAGAGCGCCATCTGCTGGCCCACCCAGAGGCTTGCAGTACCGGTCCCGGCCCCAGCCAATCCCCGCGCTCCACTGAATGTGGGGTGGGCCGGGAGGAGCTGAGAGGGTGCCTCTGTTGCCCGAGCCCTGGGGCTGCATGACGGTCCCCGGCTCCAGTCGAGCTCCACGCCCCACTCATTTAAACAGAGGGGGGAAACGGGAAGAGTTGGATGGTGTCCTCTGCTGGACGAGCTCGCGAGCTTCAGGAGAATCCCCCCCAAGGTAATCCCCAAGAACCAGTTGACTGGGGGGAACAGGAAGAGCTGCGAGGGCGCCCCTTCATCATCATCATCAATCGTATTTATTGAGCGCTTACTGTGTGCAGAGCACTGTACTAAGCGCTTGGGAAGTATAAATTGGCAACATATAGAGACAGTCCCTACCCAATAGTCGGCTCACAGTCTAAAAGGGGGAGACAGAGAACAAAACCAAACATACTAACGAAATAAAATAAATAGAATAGATATGTACAAGTAAAATAAATAAATAAATAGAGTAATAAATATGTACAAACATATATACATATATACAGATGCTGTGGGGAAGAGAATGAGGTAAGATGGGGGATGGAGACGGGGACGAGGGGGAGTGGAAGGAAGGGGCTCAGTCTGGGAAGGCCTCCTGGAGTAGGTGAGCTCTCAGTAGGGCCTTGAAGGGAGGAAGGGACCTAGCTTGGCGGATGGGCAGAGGGAGGGCATTCCAGGCCCGGGGGATGACGTGAGCCGGGGGTCGATGACGGGACAGGCGAGAACGAGGTACGGTCAGGAGATTAGCAGCAGAGGAGCGGAGGGTGCGGGGTGGGCTGTAGAAGGAGCGAAGGGAGGTGAGGTAGGAGGGGGCGAGGTGATGGAGAGCCTTGAAGCCCAGGGTGAGGAGTTTCTGCCTGTCCCCTTGTTGGCCGTCCTCGAAAGCTTAAGGATAACCCCCAACCACAGGCGATCCCTTAACACCAGTTCATTTGGAGGGGACGAGAGAAGATGAGAGGGCGCCCTATGCTGACCGAGTCCAAGAGCTGCAGGGGAATTCCCGGCCCCAGCCAATCCCCGCACTCCACTGATTTGAGGTCGACAGAAGAGGCTAGGATGGCGCCATCTGCTGGCCGGGCATCCGAGCTGCAGTGAAATTGTCCTAACCAATCCGTGCCCCACTGAACCGGTGGGGACCGGAGAACGTGGGAAGGAGCTCTCTGCTGGCCGAGCCCAGGAGCTGCCGGAGGGTCCCCGGCTGCAGCCGATCCCCATGATCAAATCAGTTAAGAAGAGGGGGGAAACGGGAAGAGCTGCGAGAGCATCCTCTTCTGGCCCAGCTCGCGAGCTGCAGGAGAATCCCCGACCCCAGCCAAGCCCCAAGCACCAGTTGTTTTGGGTGAACGGGAGGGGTTGCAAGGGCGCACTCTGCTGGCCGACTCACAGCCCTGCAGGACGGGCTCCGGCCCTAGCCAATCCCCGCACTCCACTGAATGGGGTGTGAGCTGGGAGAAGCTACGAGGGCGCCCACTGTTGACTGAGCCCAGGAGTTGCAGGACAGTCCCCGGCTCCAGGCGATCTCCGCACTCCACTCATTTAAGGAGATGGGGGAAACAGCATGAGCAACGAGGGTGTCGTCTGCTGGCCGAGCTCGCGAGCTGCAGGAGAATCCCCGAACCCAGCCAATCCCTAAGTACCAGTTGATTGGGGGAAAGGGAGGAGCTGCGATGACGCCCTCTGCTGGCTCACCCAGAGCCCTGCAGGACGGGCCCGGGCCCCAGCCTGTCCCCGCTCTCCACTGAAGTGGGGGTGGGCCGGGAGGAGCTACGAGGGCTCTCTCTGATGGACGAGCCCAGGAGCTGCAGGAGGATCCCCAGCTCCAGCAGATCCCCATGCACCAATCAGTTAAGGACAGGGTGGGAAACGGGAAGAGCTGAGAGGGCGTCCTCTGCTGGCCGAGCTCGCGAGCTGCAGGAGAATCCCCGACCCCAGGAATCCTCAAGAACCTGTTGATTGGGGGGAACGGGAGGAGCTGCGAGGGAGCACTCTGCTGGACGACGGCCCTGCAGACCGGCCCCGGCCCTAGCCAATCCCCGCGCTCCACTGAATGGGTGGTGGGCTGGGAGGAACTGCACGAGTTCCTTCTGCTGGCCCACCAACAGCCCTCCAGGAGTGGCCCCGGCCCTAGCCAATGCCCCCGCTCACTGAATGGGGGGTGGGCTGGGAGGTGCTGCGAGGGCACCCTCTGTTGGCCGAGACGGCCCCCGGTTCCAGACGATCCCCACGCCGCACCCAGTTAACTAGAGGGGAGATAACGGGAAGAGCTGCGAGGGTGTCCTCTGCTGGCCGAGCTCTCGAGCTGCAGGAGAATCTCCGACCGAAGCCAATTCTCAAGCCCCAGTTGGTTGTGGGTAACGGGAAGAGCTGCGAGGGCGCCCTCTGCTGGCACACCCAGAGCCCTGCAGGACAAGCCCCGGCCCCAGGAAATACCAGCGTTTCACTGAATGTGGGGTGATCCGGGAGGAGCTGCGAGGGCGCCTTCTGTTGGCCGAAACTAGGGGCTGCAACACGGTGCCCGGCTTCAGTCGATCCCCACGCTCCACTCATTTAAGGAGGGGAGGGGAAACGTTAAGAACTGCACGGGCGTCTTCTGCTGGCCGAGCTCGAGAGCTGCAGGAGAATCCCCAAACCCAGCCAATCCCTAAACACCAATTGACTGGGGGGAAAGGAAGGAGCTGCGATGGCTCCCTCTGCTGGCCCACCCAGAGCCCTGAAGGACGGGCTCCAGGCCCAGTCAATCCCTGCGCTCCACTGAATATGGGATGGGCAGGGAGGAGCTGCGGGGGCACCGTCTGTTGGCCGAACCCAGGAGCTGCAGGACGGTCCCCTGCTCCAGCCTATCCCCACGCTCCACTTATTTAAAGAGATGGAGGAAAACGGGAAGAACTGCGAGGGCGTCCTCTGCTGGCTGAACTCGCGAGGTGCCGGAGAATCCCCGACCTCAGCCGATCCCCATGCACCAGGTAATTTGGAGGGGATGAGAGAATCTGAGAGGGCGCTGCCTCCTGACCGAGAACAAGAGGTGCAGGGGAATCCCTAGACCCTGGCAATCACCGCATTAAATCGATTTGGGGGCGACGGGTGAACCTGCTAGGGCGCCATCTATTGGCCTGTTCCAAGAGCTGCAGTGAAATCCCTTGCCCTAACCAATCCGCGCCCCACTGAATGTGGGGGGACTTGTGAGGGAGGTCTCTGCTGGCTGAGCCCAGGAGCTGCTGGACGGTACCCGGCTGCAGCCGATCCCCATGCTCAACTCAGTTGAGGTGAGGGTGGGGGAAATGGAAAGAGTTGCGAAGGCGTCCTCTGCTGGCCGAGCTAGCGAGCTGCTGGAGAATCCCCGACCCAAGACAAGCCACAAGAACCAGTTGATTGGGGGAAACGGGGGGAGCTGCGATGACGCCATCTGCTGGCCGGGCCCTCGATCTGCAGGAAATCCCTTGGCCCAACCAATCCGCGCCCCACTGAATCTGTGGGGATGGGAGGACCTGCAGAAGGGTCCCCGGCTCTTGACGATCCCCACGCTCCACTCATTTGCGAGGGCGTCGTCTTCTGGCCGAGTTAGCGAGCTGCAGGACAATCCTCGACCACAGCCAATCCCCAAGCACCAGTTGATATGGGGGGAGAGGGAGGAGTTGAGAGGGCGCCCTCTGCTGGCCCACCCAGAGCCCGGCAATACGGGCCCCAGCCCGAGGCTATCCCTGTTTTCCACTGAATGGGGGATGGGCCTGTAGGAGCTGCGAGGGTGCCCTCTGTTGGACGAGGCAAGGAGCTGCAGAACGGTCCCTGGCTCCAGCTGATCCCCACGCTCCACTCATTTAAGGAGAAGGGGGGGAAACAGGAATAGGCCAAGGGCGTCCTCTGCTGGCCGAGCTTGCGAGTTGCAGGAGAATAACTGACCCCAGTCAATCCCCAAGGATCAGTTGATTGTTGGGAACGCGAGGAGCTGCGAGCGCGTCCCCTGCTGGCCGGCCTCGAGAGCTTCAGGAATATCCCCGACCTCAGCCGATCCCCAAGCATCAGTTGATTTGGAGGGGACGGGAGAAGCTGAGAGGACGCCCTCTGCTGACCGTAACCAGGAGCTGCAGGGTAATCCACGGCCACAGCCAATCCCCGCACTCCACTGATTTGGGGGCGAGGGGAGAAGCTGCGAGGGCGCCATCTGCTGGCCGGGCCCGCGTGCTGCAGGGAAATCCCTTGCGCCAACCAATCCGCGCCCAACTGAACGTGGGGGAGGGGCGGGAGAACCTGCGAGGGAGCTCCCTGCTTGCCGAGCCCAGGAGCCCCCGGAGGGTCCCTGGCTGCAGCCGATCCTCATGCTCCACTCAGTTTAGGAGGGGGGAGAACGGGAAGAGCTGCGAGGGCGTCATCCCCTGGCCCAGCTCGCCAGCTGTAGGACAACCCCCAACCTCAGCCAAGCCCCAAGCACCAGTTGTTTGGGATGAACGGGAGGAGCTGCGATGGCGCAATTTGCTGGCCTGGGCCGCGAGCTGCCGGGAAATCCCTTGCCCCAACCAATCCCGCGCCCCACAGAGTGGGGTGGGCCTGGAAGACCTGCGAGGGCGCCCTCTGATGGCCGAGTCCAGGAGCAGCAGGAGGGTCCCCCGCTCCAGCTGATCCCCACGTTCCAATCAGTTAAGCAGTGGGTGGGAAACGGGAAGAGCTGTCAGGGCGTCCTCTTCTGGCCGAGCTCACGAGCTGCAGGAGAATCCCCTACCCCAGGTATCTCGAAACACCAGGTGATTGTGGGGAACGGGAGGAGCTGCGAGGGCGCACACTGCTGGCCGACCCACAGCCTTCGAGGACGGGCCCCGGCACTAGCCAATCCCCGCGCACCACTGAATAGAGGGTGGGCTGGTAGGAGCTGCGAGGGCGCCTTCTGTTGGCCGAGCCCAGGAGATGCAGGACGGTCCCCGGTTCGAGCCAATCCCCACGCTCCACTCAGTTAACTAGAAGGAGGATAACAGGAAGAGCTGGGAGGGCGTCCTCTGCTGGACGAGCTCTTGAGCTGCAGGAGAATCCCCTACCCCAGACAATTCTCAAAAACTAGTTGACTGTGGGGAACGGGAAGAGCTGCGAGGGCGCCCTCTGCTGGCACACACAGAGCCCTGCGGGACGGGCCCCGGCCCTAGCCAATTCCCGCGTTCCACTGAATGTCGGTGGTCCGAGAGGAGCTGCGAGGGCGCCCTCTGTTGTCCTATCCCAGGAGATTCAGGATGGCACTCGGTTCAAGCCGATCCCCACGCTCCACTCTGTTAAACTGAGGGGGATAAACGGGAAGAGCTGCGAAGGCGTTCTCTGCTAACCGAGTTCTCGAGATGCAGGAGAGTCCCCGACCCCAGCCAATCCCCTAGCACCAGTTGATTGGGGGAACGGGAGGAGCTGCGAGGGTGTCCCCTGATGGCCCATCCAGAGCCCTGCAGGAAAGGCCCCGGCCCGAGCAAATCCCCGCGCTCCATTGAATGGGGGGTGGGCTGGGAGAAGCTGTGAGGACGCCCTCTATTGCCCGAGCCCAGGAGCTGCAGAATGGTCCCCGGCTCCAGCCGATCCCGGAGCTCGACTCATTGAAGGAGGGTGGGGGAACCGGGAAGAGTTGCGAGGGCGTCCTCTGCTGGCCGAGCTCGCGAGCTGCAGAAGAATCCCCTACACCAGCCAATCTCCAAGCCCCAGTTGATTGGGGGAAACCGGAGGGGCTGCGATGGCACCCAATGCTGGCCGATCTCGTGAGCTTCAGGAGAATCCCGAACTCAGCCGATCCCCAAACACCGGTTGATTTGGAGGGGAAGGGAGAAGTTGAGAGTGCCCCCTCTGCTGACCGAGTCTAAGAGCTGCAGGGGAATCGCCGGCCCCTGCCAATCCCCGCACTCCACGCATTTGGGGGCGACAGAACATACTTCCAGTTCCCCATCTGCTGGCCAGTCCTGGGAGCTGCAGGAATATCCCTTGCCCCAAACAATCCGCTCCCCACTGAATGTGGGGGGAAGGGTGGTTCTGCGAGGGCGCCCTCTGCTGGTAGAGCCCAGGAGTTGCAGGAAGGTCCCCGGCTCCAGCCCATCCCCATGCTCCACTCAGTTAAGGAGAGGGGGCGAAACGGGAAGAGCTGCGAAGATGTCATCTGCTGGCCGAACTCACGAGCTGCAGGAGAATCCCCGACCCCAGCCAATCCCCAAGCACCAGTTGATTGGGGGGAACAGAAGGGGCTGCGAGGTCGCCCCCTGCTTGCCAAAACAAACCTGCAGGAGAATCCCCGACCTCAGCCGATCCCCAGGCACAAGTAGATTTGAAGGGGACGGGAGAAGCTGAGATTGCGCCCTCGGCTGACCGAGTCCAAGAGCTGCAGGGCAATCCAGGCCCCAGCCATTTCGCACACTCCACTGATTTGCGGGCGACAGGAGTAGCTGCGAGGGCGCCATCTATTGTCCGGGCCACTGAGCTGCAGGGAAATCCCTTGCCCCAACCAATCCGCGCCCCACTGAATCTGCGGGGACGGGAGGACCTGCGAGGGCGGCTTCTGCTGGCCGGGCCCAGGAGCTGCAGGAGGGTCCCCATCTCCAGCAGATCTCCAGGCTCCAACCAGTTAAGGAGAGGGTGGGAAACGGGAAGAGCTACAAGGGAGTCCACTGCTGGCCGGGCTCGCGAGCTGCAGGAGAATCCCCGAACCCAGCCAATCCCCAAGCACCAGTTGATTGGGGGGCACTGGAGGAGCTGCGAGGGCGCCTTCACGTGACCCTCCCGGAGCCGTGCAGGACGATCCCTGGCCCCAGCCAATCCTCGCGTTTCACTGATCGGAGGGTGGGGTGGGAGGAGCTGAGAGGGCGCCCTCTATTAGCCGAGCCCAGGAGCTGCAGAACGGTCCCCTGTTCCAGGCGATCCCCACGCTCCACTCATTTAAGTTGAGGGGTGAAACGGGAAGAGCTGCAAGGGCATCCTCTGCTGGCCGAGCTAGCGAGCGGCAGGAGAATCCCCGACCCCAGCCAATCCCCAAGCACCACTTGACTGGGGGGAACGGGAGAAGTTTTGAAGGTGCCCCCTGATCCCCGACCTTGCAAACTGCAGGAGAATCCCTGACCTTAGCAGATCGCTAAGCATCAGTTGTTTTGTAGGGGATGGGAGAAACTGAGAGGGCACCTTTTTCTGACCGAGTCCAAGAGCTGCAGTGGAATCGTCGGCCCCTGCCAATCCCCGCACTCCACGCATTTAGGGGCGACAGAACAAACTGCGAGTGCGCCCTCTGCTCGCCGAGCCCAGGAGCTGCAGAAGGGTTCCCGGCTGCAGCGGATCCCCACGCTCCACTCATTGAAGGAGGGGGGGATACGGGAAGAGTTTAGAGGGCGCCCTCTGCTGGCCGAGCCGGTGGGTTCGCAGGTGAATCCCCAACCCTAGCCAATCCCCAACACGAGTTGATTGGGGAGAACGGGAGAAGCTGCGAGGGCGTCCCCTGCTGGCCACCTCACGAGCTGCAGGAGAATCCCTGACTTCAGCATATCCCCGCACTCCACTGATTTGGGGGCTACAGGAGAAGCTACGAGGGCACCATCTGCTGGCTGGGTCCACGAGCTGACTGAAAATCACTTGCCCCAACCAATCCACGCCCCACTGAATGTGGGGGGACGGTAATACCTGCGTGGTCGCCCTCTGCTGGCCCACTGAGAGGCCTGCAGAACGGGCCACGGCCCCAGCGAATCCTCGCGTGGCACTGAATAAGGGTTGGGCCGGGAGGAGCAGTGAGGGCGCCCTCTGTTAGCCGGGCCCAAGAGCTGCAGGAGCATCCCTGGCTCCAACCGATCCCCACGCTCCACTAATTTAAGGAGGTGCAGGGGAAACGGGAAGAGCTGTAAGGGCTTCCTCTGCTGTCCGAGCTCGCGAGGTGCAGGAGAATATCCCATCCCAGCCAATCCCCAAGTACCAGTTGATTGTGGGGAACGGGAGGAGCTGAGAGGGCGCCCTCTGCTTGCCGAGCCCAGGAACTGCTGGAGGGTTCCCGGCTCCAGCCGATCCCAGTGCTCCATCCGTTAAGGTGTGTGTGGGGGAAATGGGAAGAGGTGCGAGGGCGTCCTCTGCTGGCCGAGCTCACGAGCGGCAAGGAAATCGCTGACTCCAGCCGATCCCAGAGCACTAGTTATTTGGAGGGGATGGGAGAAACTGAGAGGGCGCCCTCTGACCGAATCGAAGAGCTGCAAGGGAATCACCGGCCCCAGCCATTCACTGCCCTACACTGATTTGGAGGCCACAGGAGAAGCTGCCAGGTAGCCATCTGCTGGCCGGGCCCGCGAGCTGCAGGGAAATCCCTTGCGCCAATCAATCCGCGCCCCACTGAAGGGGGGACGGGAGGATTGGGGGGCGCCCTCTGCTGGCAGAGGCCAGGATCTGCAGGACGATCCGCGGCTCCAACCAATCACCACGCTCCACTCAGTTAAGGAGAGGATGGGAAACGGGGAGAGCTGCGAGGGCATCCTCTGCTGGCCGAGCCCACGAGCTGCAGGAGAATCCCCGACCCCAGCCAATCTCCAAGCACCAGGTGATTGTGAGAAACGGGAGGAGCTGCGAAGGCGTCCTCTACTGGCCCACCCAGAGCCCTGAAGGACGGTCTCCGGCACCAAGCAATCCCCGCGCTCCACTGAATAGGGCGTGGCTCGGGAGAAGCTGCGAGGGCTGCCCAGGAGCTACAGTACAGTCCCTGGCTCCAGCCGATCCCAACGCTCCACTCATTTAAGGAGGGGGAGGAATCGGGAAGAGCTGAGAGGGCGTACTCTGCAGGCCGAGCTCTCGAGCTACAGGAGAATCCCTGACCCATGCCAATCCCAAAGCACCAGTTGATTGGGGGTAACAGGAGGACCTGCGACTGCGCCAGCTGCTGGCCGACCTCGTGCGCTGCAGTAGAATCCCCGATCTCAGCCGAACCGCAAGTACCAGTTGATTTGGATGGGACCGGAAAAGCTGAGAGGGCGCCCTCTGCTGATCGAGTCCAAGAGATGCCACGGAATCCCCGGCCCCAGCCAATCCCCGTACTGCACTGATTCGGGATCAACGGGAGAAGCTACGAGGTAGCCATCTGCTGGCCGGGCCCGCGATCTACAGGGAAATCCCTTGCCCCAAACGATCCGCGCCCCACTGAAAGGGGGGACGGGAGGATTGGGAGGGCGCCCTCTGCTGGCAGAGGCCAGGATCTGCAGGACGAGCTGGGGCTCCAACAGATCACCACGCTCCACTCAGTTAAGGAGAGGGTGGGAAACGGGAAGAGCTTCGAGGGCATCCTCTGCTAGCAGAGCTCACGAGCTGCAGGAGAATCCCCGACCCCAGCCAATCCCCAAGTACAAGTTGACACGGGAGAACGGGAGTAGCTGCGAGGGCGCCCTCTGCTAGCCCACTCAGAGCCCTTCAGGGCGGACCCCGGTCCCAGCCAATCCACACCCTCCACTGAATGGCAGGTGGGCCGGGAGGTGCTGCTAGGGCGTCCTCTGTTTGCCGAGCCCAGGTGCTTCAGGACGGTCCCTGGCCCCAGCCGATCCCCACGCTCTGCTCATTTAAGGAGAGGCGGGGAAACGGGAAGAGCTGTGAGGGCGGCCTCTGCAGGCCGAGTTCGCGAGTTGCAGGAGAATCCCCGTCCCCAGCCAATCCCCAAGCACCAGATCATTGGGGGGAATGGGAGGATCTGCGATGGCGCCCCCTTCTGGCCGACCACCGAGCTGGAGGAAAACCCCCACCTCAGCCGATCCCCAAGTACCAGTTGATTCGGTGGGAACGTTAGAAACTCAGAGTACGCCCTCTGCTGACCCTGTCCATTTGTTGCAGGAGAATACCCGGCCCCAGCCAATCCCCGCAATCCACTGATTTGGGGGTGACGGAAGAAGCTGCGAGGGCGCCAACTGCTGACTGGGTCCGCGAGGTGTAGGGTAATCCTTTGCCCCAACCAATACGCGCCCCACTGAATAGGTGGGTACGGGAGGACCTCTGAGGGCGCCCGTTTGTTGACGAGACCAGGAGCAGCAGGAGGGTCCCTGGCTCCAGCCGATTCGCATGATCCACTAAGTTAAGGAGAAGGTGGGTAACGGGAAGAGCTGCGAGGGCGTCCTCTGCTGGCCAGGCTAGCGATCTGCAGGAAAATCCCCGACTCCGGCCAATTCCCAAGCACAGGTTGACTGTTGGGAACGGGAGGAGCTGCGAAGGCGCCTTCTCCTGGTCCACCCAGAGCCCTACAAGACGGGTACCGGCCCCAGCCAATCCCCAAGCTCCACTGAATGGGGGGTGGGCCAGGAGAAGCTGTGAAGTTGCCCTCTGTTGACCGAACCCAGGAGATGCAGGACAGTCCCAGGCTCCAGGATTTCCCTACGCTCCACTCATTTAAGAAGAGGGCGGGAAATGGGAAGAGCTGCAAGGGCCTTCTCTGCTGGCCGAACTCGGGAGCTGCAGGAGAACCCCCCACCCCAGCCAATCCCCAAGTACTAGTTGATTAGGTGGAACTTGAGTAGCTGCGACTGCGCCCTCTGCCGGCCCACCCAGAGACCTGCAGGACGGGCCGCGGCTCCAGCCAATCCCCGTACTCCCGTGAATGTGGGGTGGGCAGGGAGAAGATGGGAGGGCTGCCCAGGAGCTGCAGGACGGTCCCCGGCTCCAGCAGATACAGACGCTCCACTCCTTTAAGGAGAAGGGGGAAAGGGGAAGAGCTCCGACGGTGCCCTCTGCTGGCCGGGATCGCGAGTTGGACTAGAATCCCCGACCCCAGCTGATCCCCAAGCACCAGTTGATTTGGAGCGAACGGTAGAAACTGAGAGGGCGCCCCTGCTGACCAAGTACAAGAGCAGCAAGGGAATCCCCGGCCCCAGCCAATCACCGCACTCCACTGATTTGGGACCGACGGGAGAAGCTGAGAGGCTGCCATATGTTGGCCTGGACCGCGTGATGCAGGAAATTTCCTTGCCCCAACCAATCCTACCCCCAACGAATGTAGGGGGGGAGAAGGAAGGACCTGCGAGCGTGCTCTCTGCTGTGAGAGCCCAAAACCTGCAGGAAGGTCCCCGGATCCAGCCAATCCCCATGCTCCACTCAGTTAAGGAGAGGGGGGAAAACGTGAAGAGCTGCGAGGGCGTCCTCTGCTGGTCGAGCTCGGGAGAATCCCAGAACCCAGCCAGTCCACAAGCAACTGTGGATTGTGGTGAACGGGAGGAGCAGCGATGGCGCCCTCTGCTGACCCACCCAGAACACTGAAGGACGGTCCCCAGCCAGAGCAAATCCCCGCGCTCCACTGAATGGGGGGTGGGTGGTGTGGAGCGGTGAGGGCCCCCTTTGTAGGCCAATCCCAGGAGCTACAGGAGGGTCCACGGCTCCAGCCAATCCCCATGCTCCACTCAGTTAAGAAGAGGGGGGGAAACGGGATGGGCTGCGAGGGCGTCCTCTGCTGGCCGAGCTTGCGAGCTGCAGGAGAATCCCCGACTCCAGCCCATCCCCAAGCACCAGTTGACTGGGGGGAATGGGAGGAGCTGCGATGGCGCCCTCTGCTGACCCACCCAGAGCACAGCAGGACGGTCCCAGGCCGCAGCGAATCCCCACGCTTCACTGAATGGAGGGTGGGTCGGGAGGAGCTGCGAGGGCACCCACTGTTGGACGAGTCCAGGATCTGCAGGGGGGTCCCAGTCTCCTGCCCATCCCCACGATCCACTCATTTAAGGGGGGGGAAACGGGAAGACCTGCGTGAGCGTCCTCTGCTGGCCGAGCTCGCGGGCTAAAGGAGAATCCCCGACCCCAGCCAATCCTCAAGAACCAGTTGGTTGGGCGTAACGGGAGGAGCTACGATGGCGCCCTCTGCTGACCCACCCAGAGCACTGCAGGATGATCACCGGCCCCAGTGAAACCACGCGCTCCAATGAATGGGGGGCCGGTCGGGAGGAGCTGCGAGGGCGCCCTCTGTAGGCCGATCCCAGGTGCTTCTGGAGGGTTCCCGGCTCCCGCCAATTTCCATGCTCCACTCAGTTAAGAAGAGGGGGGAAACGGGAAGAGCTGCAAGGGCGTCCTCTGCTTGCCGAGCTCGCGAGCTGCAAGAGAATCCACGACCCCAGCCCATCCCCAAGCACCAGTTGACTGGGGGAAGCGGGAGAAGCTGCAATTGCGCCCCCTGCTGGACGACCTCGCGAGCTTCTAGAGAATCCCAGATCTCAGCCGATCACCAAGCACCAGTTGATTTCGCGTGGAAGGTAGAAGCTGAGAGGGCGCCCCTGCTGACCGAGTACAAGAGCTGCAAGGGAATCCCCGGCCCCAGCCAATCACCACACTCTACTTGTTTGGGAGCGACGGGAGAAGCTGCGAAGCTGCCATCTGCTGGCCGGGATCGAGTGCTGCGGGAAAATTCCTTGCCCCACCCAATCCGACCCTCACCGTATGGGGGGGGAGAAGGAAGGACCTGCGAGCACGCTCTCTACTGAGCGAGCCCTGGAGCTGCAGGAGGGTCCCAGGCTTCAGCCGATCCCCATACTCCACTCAGTTAAGGAGACAGGCGGAAATGTGAAGAGCTGAGAGGGCATCCTCTGCTGGCCGAGCTCGCGAGCTGCAGAAGAATCCACGACCCCAGCCCATCCCCAAGCACCAGTTGATTGGGAGGAACTGGAGGAGCTGCGATTGGGCCCCCTGATGCCCGACCTCGCGAGCTTCAGGAGAATCCCAGTCCTCAGCCGATCACCAAGTACCAGTTGATTTGGAAGGGACGGGAGTACCTGAGATGGCGCCCTCTGCTGACCGAGTACAAGAGCTGCAGGGGAATCCCCGGCACCAGCCAGTCCCCCCACTCCACTCATTTAGGGGCGACGCGAGACGTTGCAAGGGCGCCATCTGCTGGACGGGCCCGCGAGCTGCAGGGGAATCCCTTGCCCCAGCCAATCCGCGCCCCAAAGAAGTGAGGGGACGGGAGGACTTGAGAGGACGCCCTCTGCTGGCGGAGCATAGGAGTTGCAGGAGGTCATGGCTCCAGCCGATCCCCATGCTCCACTCAGTTCAGGAGAGGGTGGGAAACCGGAAGAGCTGCGAGGGTGTCATCTGCTGGCCGAGCTCACGAGCTGTAGGAGAATCCCCGACCGCTGCCAATTCCCAAGCACCTGCTGATTGGGTGGAATAGGTGGAGCTGCGATGGCGCCCTCTGCTGGCCCACCCAGAGCACTGCGGAAAGGGCCCCGACCTCAGCCAAACCACGCGCTCCAATGAATGGGGGGGGGGGGGTAGGCCGGGAGGGGATGTGAGGTCGCCCTCTGTTGGCCGAGACCAGGAGCTGCAGGTCGATCCACGGCTCTAGGATATCCCCGCTCTCCACTCATTTTAAGAGAGTTGGGGAAAACGGGAAGAGCTGCCCGGGCGTCCTCTGCCGGCGGAGCTCGCGAACAGCGGGATAATCACCGACCCCAGCCAATCACCAAGCACCAGTTGATTGGGGGCAACGGGAGGAGCTGCGAGGACGGCCTCTGCTGGCCGACCCAGTGGGTTTCAGGAGAATCCCCAACCTCAGCCGATCTTTAAGCGCCAGTTGATTTGGAGGGGACAGGAAAGCTGACAGGGCACCCTCTGGTTACCGAGTCCAAGAGCTGCAGCGAAATCCCCGGCCGCAGACAATCCCCACACTCCACTGATTTGGGGGCGACGGGAGAAGCTGCGAGGGCGCCAACTGCTGGCCGGGTCCGCGAGGTGTAGGGTAATCCTTGGCCCCAGCCAATACGCACCCCACTGAATAGGGGGGTACGGGAGGAGCTCCGAGGGCGCCCGTTTCTTGCCGAGACCAGGAGCAGCAGGAGGGTCCCCGGCTCCAACCGATTCCCTTGCTTCACTCAGTTAAGGAGAGGGTGGGTAACGGGAAGAGCTGCGAGGGCGTCCTCTGCTGGAACTAGCGAGCTGCAGGAAAATCCCCGACCTCAGCCAATCCCCAAGCACAGGTTGATTGTTGGGAACGGGAGGAGCTGCGAAGGCGCCTTCTGCTGGTCCACCCAGAGCCCTGCAGGATGGGCCCCGGCCTCAGCCAATCCACACCCTCCACTGAATGGGCGATGGGCCCATCCCCCTCTCTCCCCTCTCCATCTCCCCCGTCTTACTTCCTTCCCATCCACGCAGCACCTGTATATATGTATATATGTTTGTACATATTTATTACTCTATTTATTTATTTATTTTGCTTGTACATATCTATTCTATTTATTTTATTTTGTTAATATGTTTGGTTTTGTTCTCTGTCTCCCCCTTCTAGGCAGTGAGGCCACTGTTGGGTAGGGACTGTCTCTATATGTTGCCAACTTGTACTTCCCAAGAGCTTAGTACAGTGCTCTGCACACAGTAAGCGCTCAATAAACACGATTGATTGATTGATTGATTGATGGGCCGGGAGGATCTGCGAGGGCCTCCACTGTTGGCCGGGTCTAGGAGCTGCAGGAGCGTCCCAGTTTCCAGCCGATCCTCACACTCCACTCATTTAAGGAGACGGGTGGAAACGGGAGGAGCTGCGATGGCGTCCTCTGCTGGACGAGCTCGCGAACTGCAGGAGAATCCCCGACCCCAGCCAATTCATTCATTCATTCAGTCGTATTTATTGAGCGCTTACTGTGTGCGGAGCACTGTACTAAGCGCTGTCTCCTGGTTGAACCCAGTAGTTGCAGGAGAGTCTCCCGATCCAGATGCTCGACTCAGTTAATGTGAGGGGGCGATCGGGAAGATCTTCGATGGCGTCCTCACCTGGCCGAGCTCGCGAGCTGCATGAGAATCCCCGACCCCAGCCAATCTCCAAGCACCAGTTGATTTGGAGGGGACGGTAGAAGCTGAGAGGGCACCCCTGCTGACCGAGTCCAAGAGCTGCAAGGGAATCCCCGGCCCAGCCAATCACCGCACTCCACTGATTTGGGAGCAACGGGAGAAGCTCCGAGGCTGCCATCTGCTGGCTGGGACGGCGTGCTACAGGAAAATTCCTTGCCCCAACCAATCCGACCCCTACCGAATTTGTGGTGGGGGGGGGCGGAGAAGGAAGGACCTGCGAGCGCACTGTCTGCTGAGCGAGCCCAGGAGATGCAGGAGGGTCCCCGGATCCAGCCGATCCTCATGCTCCACTCAGTTAAGGAGAGAGTGGGAAACGAGAAGAACTGCGAGGGCGTCCTCTGCTGGCCGAGCTCGCGAGCTTCAGGAGAATCACCAGCCCCAGCCAATCCCCAAGCATCTGTTGATTTTAGGGGGCGGGAGCAGCTGAAAGGGCGACCTCTGCTAACCGAGTCCAGGAGATGCAGGGGAATCCGCGACCCCAGCCAATCCCGGCACTCCCCTAATTTGGGGGCGACGGGAAAAACTGCACGGGCGCCATCTGCTGGCTGGACCCACGAGCTGCAGGGATATCCCTTGGCCCAACCATTCCATGCCCCACTGAATGGGGGCGACGGGAGGACCTGCGAGGGCGCTCTCTGCTAGCCGAGCCCAGGAGCTGCAGGAGGGTCCCCCTTTCCAGCCGATCCCCATGCTCCACTCAGTTAATGAGGGGTGGAAACGGGAAGAGATGCGAGGGCGTCCTCTACTGGCCGAACTAGCGAACTACAGAAGAATCCCGGAACCAAGCCTATCCCCAAGCTCCAGTTAATTGGGTGGAACGGGAGGAGCCGTGAGGTCGTCCCCTGCTGGCCGATATCGCGAGCTTCAGGAGAATCCTGGACCTCAGCAGATACCGAAGCACCAGTTGATTTGGAGGGGATTGGAGAAGCTGAGAGGGCGCCCTCTGCTGATCGAGTCCAAGAGCTGCAGGGAAATCCCTTGCCCCAAACTAACCGCGCCCTAATGATGGGGGGGAGGGAAGACCTGCGAGGGCGCTCTCTGCTGGCCGAGCTCAGGAGATGCAGGAGGTTCCCCTTCTCCAGCCGACCCCCTCGCTTCATTCATTTAAGGAGAGGGAGGGAACGGGAGGAGGTGGGAAGGCTGAACGAGTCCTAGAGCTGCAGTGGAATCCCCTGCCTCAGCGAATCCCCGCACTCCACTGATTTAGGGGCGATGGAAAAAGCTGCGAGGGCGCCATCTGCTGGCAGGGCCGGCGAGGTGCAGGAAAATCCCTTGCCCCAACCAATCCGCGCCCCACTGAATGGGTGGGGGGGAAGGGAGGAACTGCGAGGTCGCTCTCTTCTGGCCGAGCCCAGGAGCTGCAGGAGGGTTCCCGGCTCCAGACGATCCCCACACTCCACTCAGTTAAGGAGAGGTGGAAACGGTAAGAGCTGGGTGGGTGTTCTCTGCTGGCCGAGCTCGCAAGCTGCAGGAGAATCCCCGACCCCAGCCAATCCCCAATCACAAGTTGTTTTGGGGGGAAATAAAGGAGCTGTGATGGCTCCCTCTGCTGGCCCATCCAGAGTCCTGCAGGACGGGCCCCGGCCCCAGCAAATACCCGCGCTCCACTGAATGGGGGTTCGGTCGGGGTGAGCAGCGAGGGCAACCTCTGTTGGCCAAACCCAGAAGTTGCAGGACGGTCCCCGGCTCCAGCCGATCCCCATGCTCCACTCAGTTAAGGGGAGGGGGGAAATGGGAAAGGCTGAGAGGGCGTACTCTGCTGGCCGAGCTCGCGAGCTGCAGGAGAATCCACAACCCCACCCAATTCCCAAGCAACAATTGATTGAGGGTAACGGGAGATTTTGCGATGGAGCCCTCTGCTGGCCTACCCAGAGCACTGCAGGATGGGCCTCCTCGCGCTCCACTGAATGGGCGGTGGGCCGGGAGGAGCTGCGAGGGCGCCCTATGTTGGCCAAGCCAGGGAGGTGCAATACAGTCTATAGCTCCTGCCGAGCCCCAAGCACCAGTTGATTTGGAGGTGACGGGAGGGCTCCCTCTAATGACCGAGTCCAAGAGCCGCAGGGGAATCCTCGGCCCTAGCCAATCCCTGCACTCCACTGATTTCGGAGCGATGGGAGAAGCTGCGAGGCCTCCATGTGCTGGACGGGCCCATGAGCTGCAGATAAATCCCTTAGCCAAACCAATATGCGCCCCACTGAATTGGGGTGAAGGGAGGACCTGCAAGGGCGCGCTCTGCTGGATGAGCCCAGAAGCTGCAGGAGGGTACCCGGCTCCAGCCTATCCCCATGCTCCACTCAGTTAAGGAGAGGGGGGAAACGGGAAGAGCTGCGAAGGCGTCCTCTGTTGGCCGAGCTCGCGAGCTTCAGGAGACTCTCGGACCCCAGCCAATCCTCACACACCAGTTGATTGGGTTGAACGGGAGGAGCTGAGAGGGCGCCCTTTGTTGGCCTAGCCCAGGAACTGCAGGGTGGTCCTTGGATCTAGCTGATCCCCACGCTCCACTCATTTAAGAAGAGGGGAGGAATCGTGAAGAGCTGAGCGGGCGTCCTCTGCTGGATGAGTTCGCGAGCTGAAGCAGAATACCCAAACCCAGCCAATCCACAAGCACCAGTTGATTTGGGGGAACGAGAGGAGCTGCGACGGCGGCCCCTGCTGGTCGACCTCCCTAGCTGCAGTAGAATCCCTGACCCCAGCCAATCCCCAAGCAACAATTGACCGGGGGGAACGGGAGGAGCTGCCAGGGTGCCCTGTGCTCGCCCACCCAGAGCCCAGTAGGATGGGTCTCTTCCTCAGCCAATCCCACCGCTTCACTCAATGGGGGCTGGACCGCGAAGAGCTGAGAGGGTGCCCTCTGTAGGCCGAGGCCCGGATCAGTAGGAGAATGGCCGGCTCAATCCAATCCGCACGCTCCACTCATTTAAGGAGAGGGGAGGAATCGGGAAGAGCTGCGAGGGCATCTTCTGCTGACCTAGCTCTCGAGCTGCAGGAGAATCCCTTCCCCAGCCAATCACCAGGTGATTGGGGGGAACGGGAGGAGATGCAATGGCGCCCCCTACTGACCCACCTAGTTCGCTGCAGGACAGGCCCCGAACCCAGCCAACCCCACGCTCAACTGAATTGGGGCTTGGCAGGGAGGAGATGCGAGGGCGCTCTAGGTTGGCCAAGCCTAGGAGCTACAGGACGGTCCCCAGCTCCAGCCGACCTCCACGCTCTACTCGATAAGGAGAGTGGGGGAAAAAGGAAGAGCTGTGAGGGCGTCCTCTGCTGGCCGAACTCGCGAGATGCAGGAGTATCCCCGACCCCAGACAATCCCCAAGCACCAGTTGCTTGGGGGGAACGGTAGGAGTTTTTAGTTCGCCCCCTGCTGGCCTACATCGCTAACTTCAGGAGAATACCCAACCTTAGCCGATCCCCAAGCACCGGTTGATTTGGAGGGGTCGGGAGAAGCTGAGAGGGCGGCCTCTGCTCACCGAGTCTAAGAGCTGCAGGGGAATACCCGGTCCAAGCCAATCCCCGCACTACTCTTATTTGGGGGTGACGGGATTAACTGCGAGGGCGCCATCTGCTGGCCGGGCCGGCGAGCTTCAGAGAAATCCCTTGCCCCAACCAATTCGCGCCCTACTGAATGGGGGGTGGGCCTGGAGGTGATGCAAGGGCTCCCCCTCTTGACCTAATCCAGGAGCTGCAGGACGGTGCCTGGCTCCAGCAGATCCCTGTGCTTCACTCAGTTGAGGAGAGGGGGGAGACGGTAAGAGCTGCGAGGGCGTCCTGTCCTGGCCGAGCTCGCGAGCTGCAGGAGAATCCCCGACCCCCACCAATCCCCAAGCACTAGTTGATTGCAGGGAAAGGGAGGAGCTGCCAGGGCGCCCTCTGCTGGCCCAAGCAGAGCACTGCAGGTCGGGCCACGGCCCCAGCCAATCCCCGCCCTCCACTGAATTGCGTATAGGCCGTGAGGAGCTGCGAGGGCGCCCTCTTTCGGCCAAGCCCATGAGCTTCAGGACGGTCCCCGGCTCCAGACGATCCCCATGCTCCACTCATTAAGGAGAGGTAGGGGGGAACGTGAAGAGCTGCGAAGGAGTCTTCTGCCTGCCGAGCTCACGAGCTGCAGGAGAATTCCCGACCCCAGCCAATCCCCAAGCACCAGTTGATTTGGGGGGGAACCGGAGGAGCTGCGAGGGCGCCCTCTGCTGGCCCAACCGGAGCCCTGCAGGACGGGTCCCGGCCCCAGCCAATCCCCGCGCTCCATTGAATGGGGGTGGGCCAGGAGGAGCTTCGAGTGCGCCCTCTGTTTGCCGGGCCCAGGAGCTGCACGACGGTCCCTGGCTCCAGCCAGTCCCCACGCTCCACTCATTTAAAGCGAGGGGGAGAAACGGGAAGAGCTGCGGGGGAGTCCTCTGCTGGCCGAACTCGGGAGTTGCAGTTGAATCCCCAATCCCAGCCAATCCCCAAGCACCATTTGATTGGGGGAACGAGAGGAGCTGCGAGGGCGCCCCTTGCTGGCTGACCTCGGGAGCTTCAGGAGAATCCAAGACCTCAGCCGATCCCCAAGGACCAGTTGATTTGAAGGGGATGGGATAGGCTGCGAGGGCTCTATCTACTAACCGAGTCCAAGAGCTGCAAGGGAACCCCCGTCCCCAGCCAATCCCCGCACTCCACTGATTTGCGGGGGGGGGGGGGGGAAGGGAGGACCTGCGAGGGCGCTTTCTGCTAGCCGAGCCCAGGAGCTGCAGGAGGGTGCCTGGCTCCTGCCGATCCCAAAGCTCCAGTCATTTAAGAAGGGGGGGAACTGGTGGAGCTACGATGGCGACCTCTGCTGACCCACCCAGAGCACTGTAGGACGGGCCCTGGCCACAGACAATTCCGGCGCTCCACTGAACGGGGGGTGGGCCGGGAGGAGCTGCGCCCTTTGTTGGCCGAGGCGAGGAGCTACAGGAGGGTCCAGGGCTCTAGCCGATCCCCACACTCCACTCATTTAAGGAGAGAGGACAAACGGGAAGAGCTGCGAGGGCGCCCTCTGCTGGCCGAGCTCGAGAGCTGCAGGAGGATCCCCGACCCCAGCCAATCCCCAGGCACCAGTTGATTGGGGGGGTAACGGGAGGAGCTGCGAGTGCGCGAGCTGCAGGGGAATCCCCGACCTCAGCCGATTCCAAGCACCAGTTGATTTGAAGGGGAAGGGAGAATCTGAGAGGGCGCCGTCTGCTGACCTTGTCCCAGTGCTGCAGGGGAATCCGCGGCCCCAGACAATCCCCGCACTCCACTGATTTGGGAGGGACTGGAGAAACTGCGAGGGTGTCATCTGCTGGCGGGGCCCGTGAGCTGCAGGGAAATTCCTTGCCCCAACCACTCCACGCGCTACTATGTTTGTGGGGGGAAGGGAGGACCAGCTAGGGCGCTCTCTGCTGGCCGAGCCCAGGAGGTGCAGGAGGGTCCCCAGCTCCAGCCGATCCCCACGCTCCACTCAGTTAACTAGAATGGGGGAAACGGGAAGAGCTGCGAGGGTGTCCTCAGCTAGGTGAGCTCGCGAGCTGCAGGAGAATCCCCTACCCCAGCCAATCCCCAAGCACCAGTTGACTAGGGGGAACGGGGGATGCTGAGAAGGCGCCTTCTCCTGGTCCCCCCAGGGCACTGCAGGACGGGCCCCGGCCCCAGCCAATCCAAGCACTCCGCTGAATTGGGGGGGATGGGAGAAACTGCAAGGGCGCCATCTGCTGGCCGGGCCCGTGAGCTGCTGGGAAATCCCTTGCCCCAACCAATCCGTGCCCCACTGAATGGGGGGAAGGGAAGACCTGCCAGGGCGTCCTCTGCTGGCCAAGCTCGCGAGCTGCAGGAGAATCCCCGACCCCAGCCAATCCACAAGCCCCAGTTTATTGGGGGAAAGGGAGGAGCTGCGAGGGCGCCCCCTGCTGGCCGCACACGCGAGCTGCAGGTATATCCCCGGCTCCAGCAGATCCCTATGCTCCACTCAGTTGAGGAGAGGGGGAAACGGTAAGTGCTGCGAGGTCGTCCTCTGTTGGCCAAGCCAAGGAGCTACAGGATGGTCCCCGGCTCCAGCTGATCCCCACGCTCCACTCATTAAGGGGGGGGGGAACGGTAAGAGCTGCGAGGGCGTCCTCTGCTGGCCGAGCTCGAGAGGTGCCGGAGAATCCCCGACCCCAGCCAATGCCCAAGCATCAGTTGATAGGGGTGAAAGGGAGGAGCTGCGAGGGCGTCCTCTGCTGGCCCACACAGAGGAATGCAGGTCGGGCCACGACCCCATCCAATCCCCGCACTCCATTGAATGGCATGTGGGCCGTGAAGAGGTGCGAGGGCTCCCTCTGCTGGACCACACAGAGGACTGCAGGTCGGGCCACGGCCCCCATCCAATCCCCGCACTCCACTGAATGGCGTGTGCGTCGTGAGGAGGTGTGAGGGCGACCTCTGTTGGCCGAGCTCCCGAGCTGCAGGAGAATCACGACCCCCAACCACTCCCTAAGCACCAGTTGAGTGGGTGGAATGGGAGGAGCTGCGAGGGCGCCCCTGCTGTCCGACTTCTCGAGCTTCAGGAGAAATCCCGACCTCAGCCGATCCCCAATCGCCAGGAAATTTGCAGGGGCGGGAGTAGGTGAGAGAGCGTCTTCTGCTGATCGAGTCCAAAAGTTGCAGGAGAATCACAGGCCCCAGTCATTCGACGCACGCCAGTGATTTCGGGTGACGGGACATACTGCGAGGGAGCAATCTGCTGGCAGGGCCCGTGAGCTTCAGGGAAATCCCTGGCCCCAACAAATCCCTGAATGGGGGGTGAAGCGAAAACCAACCAGGTCGTCCTCTGCTGGCGGAGCTCGGAAGCTGCAGAAGAATCCCCGACCCCAGCTACGCCCCAAGCACGGGCTGATTGGGTTAAACAGGAGGAGCTGAGATGGCGCCCTCTGCTGGCCCACCCAGAGCACTGCAGTACGGCCGCGGCCCCAGCCAATCCCCGCCCTCCACTGAATGGATTGTGGGCCGAGAGGAGCCCCGAGGGCGCCCTTTGTTGGCTGAACCCAGGAGCTGCAGAAGTATCCCCGGTTCCAGCAGATCCCCACGATCCAATCATTTAAGTAGAAGGGGGCGAAACGTGAAGAGATGCCAGGGCGTCCTCTGCTGGCCAACCCAGCGCACTGCAGGACGGGCTCCGGTTTCAGCCAAACCCCGCGATCCACTGAATGTGCGGTGTGGCAGTAGGAGCGGCGGGGGTGAACTCTGACTGTGTAAAGGAGCTGCAAGACGGTCCCCGTCTCCAACCGATTCCCACGCTTCACTCATTTAAGGAGATGGGGGAAGCGGGAAGAGTTGCGAAGGCGTCCTCTGTTGGTCGAGCTCGCGTGCAGCAGGAGAATCCCCGACCCCAGCCATTCCCCAAGCACCAGTTGACTAGAGGGAACGGAAGGAGCTGCGACGGGGCCCTCATCTGACCCACCCAAAGCACTGCAGGACGGGCCCGGGCCCCTGCCAATCGCCACGCTCCCCTGAATGTGGTGTGGGCCGAGAGGAGCTGCGAGGTCGCCCTCTGTTGGCCGAGCCCAGGAGCTGCAGGAGGGTCCCCAGCTCCAGTTGATCCCCACGCTCCACTTATTTAAGCAGAGTCGGGGAAACTGGAAGAGCTGCCAGGGCGTCCTCTACTGGTTGAGCTCCCGAGCAGCAGGTGAATCACCGACCCCAGCCAATCTCCAGGCACCAGATGATTAGGGGATCGGGAGGATCTGCGAGGCGGCCCCCTGCTGGCCGACCTCGCCAGCTGCAGGAGAATCCCCGAACACAGCGGATCTCCAAACACTATTTGATTTGTAGGTGACAGAAGAAACTGAGAGGGCGCCTTCTGCTGACAGAGTCCAAGAGTGCAGGGAAATCAACTAATCCGCGCCCCACTGAATGGGGGAGAAGTGAGTCCCTGCGAGGGCGTTCTCAGCTGGCTGAGCCAAGGTGCTGCAGGAGGGTGCCCGGCTACAGCAGATCCCCATGCTCCACTCAGTTAAGTAGAGGGGAAAACGGGAAGAGCTGCGAGGGTGTCCTCTGCTGGCCGAGCTTGCGACCTGCAGGAGAATCCCTGACCCCGGCCAAACCCCAGGCACCGGTTGATTGCGGGAATGGGACGTGCTGCGATGGTGCCCCCTGCTGGCCCACCCAGAGTACTGCAGGACGGGCCGCGGCCCCAGCCAATCTCTGCCCTGCACTGAATAGAGGGTTGTTCGGAGGAGCTGCGATGGTGCCCTCTGTTGGCCGAACCCTGGAGCTGCAGGAGGGTTCCTGACACCAACCTATCCCCACACTACACTCATTTAAGGAGAGGGGACAAACGGGAAGAGCTGAAGGGGCGTCTTCTGCTGGCCGAGCTCGAGAGCTGCAGGAGAATCCCCAACCACAGCCAATCCCCAAGCAACAGCCCAGGAGCTGCAGGACCGTCCCAAGCTCCAGACGATCCCCACGCTACACTCATTTTAGGATTGGAGGGGGAAAGGAGAAGAGCTGCGAGGGCGTCCTCTGCTGGCCGAGCCCAGGAGCTGCGGGACCGTCCCAAGCTCCAGTCGATCCCCATGCTTCACTCATTTAAGGAGAGGGGGGAAACGGGAAGAGCTGCGGGGGCGTCCTGTACTGGCAGAGCTCGGGAGCTGCACGAGAAATCCCGACCCCAGCGAATCCCCAAACACTTGTTAATTGTGGAGAATTGGAGGAGCTGCGAGAGCGCCCCCTGCTGGCCGACCTCGCGAGCTTAAGCAAAAACCCAGACTTCAGCCGATCCACAAGCACCGGTTGATTTGGAGGAGATGGGAGAATTTCAGAGGACGCCCTCTGCTGACCGAGTCCAACAGCTGCAGGGGAATCCCCGGCCCCAGCCAATCCTTGCACTTCACTGATTTGGGGGCGACGGGAGAAGCTGCAAAGGCGCCATCTACAGATCGGGCCCTGGAGCTGCAGGGAAATCCCTTGCCCCAACCAATCCGTGACCCACTGAATGGGGGGGGGGGAGGCGGGAAGGCCTGAGAGGGCGCCCTCTGTTGGCTCAGCTCAGGAGCTGCAGGAAAGTCCCCGGGTCCAGCCGATCCCCACGCTCCACTCATTTAAGGAGAAGGGGGAAAGGGGAAGACCTGCTACCGCGTCCTCTGCTGGCCGAGACGGCGAGCGGCAGGAGAATCCCCGACCCCAGCCAATCCCCAAGCACCAGATGATTGGGGGGAACGGGTGGAGCTTCTAGGGAGCCCTCAGCTGATTTACCCAGAGCAGTGCAGAACGGGCCCCGGCCCCAGCTAATACGGACGCTCCCCTGAATGTGGGCTGGGCCGGGAGGAGCTGCCAGGGCGCCCTCTGTTGGCCGAGCCCAGGAGCTTCAGGAGGGTCCCTAGCTCCAGTCGATCCCCCTGCTCCACTCATTTAAGGAGAGTCGGGGAAACGAGAAGAGCTGCGAGGGCGTCCTTTGCTGGCCGAGCTCACGAGCAGCAGGAGAATCCCCGACCCCAGTCAATCCCCATGCACTAGCTGATTTTGGGGCCGGGAGGATCTGCGAAGTGGCCCCCTGCTTGCCAACCGCGCGAGCTGCAGGAGAATCCCCGAACTCAGCGGATCCCCAAACACTATTTGACTTGTAGGTGATGGAAGAAACTGAGCGGGCGCCCTCTGCTGACAGAGTCCAAGAGTGCAGGGAAATCACTTGCCCCAACTAATCCGCGCCCCACTGATTGGGGGAGAAGTGAGTCCCTGCGAGGGCGTTCTCAGCTGGCTGAGCTGAGGAGCTGCAGGAGGGTCCCCGGCTACAGCCGATCCCAATGCTCCACTCAGTTAAGGAGAGGGGGGAAAACGGAACGAGCTGCGAGGGCTTCCTCTGCTGGCCGAGCTCGCGAGCTGCAGGAGAATCCCCGACCCCAGCCATTCCCCAAGCACGGGCTGATTTGGTTGAACCGGAGGAGCTGCGATGGCGCCCTCTGCTGGCCCACCCAGAAAACTGCAGGACGGGCCGCGGCTCCAGCCAATCCCCGCCCTCCACTGAATGGATTGTGGGCCGAGAGGGACTCCGAGGGCGCCCTCTGTTGGCCGAATCCAGTAATGCAGAAATATCCCCGGCTCCAGCCAATCCCCACGCTCCAATCATTTAAGGAGAAGGGGGGGAACATGAAGAGTTGCGAGGTCGTCCTCTGCTGGTCCACCCAGAACACTGCAGGACGGGCCGCGGCCCCAGCCAATCACCGCCCTCCACTGAATAGATTGTGGGCCGAGAGGGGCTCCGAGGGAGCCCTCTTTTGCCCAGATCCTGGAGCTGCAGAAATGTCCCAGGCTCCAGCCGATCCCCACGCTCCAATCATATAAGGATAAGGGGGGGGAAAGTGAAGAGTTGCAAGGGCGTCCTCTGCTGGCCCACCCAGCGCCCTACAGGACGGGCCCCGGCCGCAGCCCAACCCCGCGATCAACTGAATGGGCAGTGGGCCGGTAGGAGGGGCGGGAGCGAACTCTATTGGCTGAGCAAAGGAGCTGCAGAACGGTCACCATCTCCAATCGATACGCACGCTTCAGTCATTTAAATAGACGGGGGAAACGTGAAGAGCTGCGAGGACGTCCTCTGCTGGTCGAGCTCGCGAGCTGTAGGTGAATACCCGAACGCAGTCAATTCCCCAGGCACTAGGAGTTAGGGGGGAAGGGGAGGAGCTGCGAGGGCGCCCTCTGCTGGTCCACCCAGAGCCCTGCAGGACGGGCCCCTGCTCCAGCCAATCACCGCGATTCACCGAATGGAAGAGTAGGCCAGGGGGAGCAGCGAGGTCGACCTCTGTTGTACGAGTCTAGGAGCTGCAGTAACTTACACAGCTCCAGACGATCCTCATGCTACACTCATTTAAGGAGTGGGGGCGATACGAGAAGAACTGTGAGGGCGTTCTCTGCTGACCGAGATCGCGAACGGCAGGAGAATCCCCAACCCCAGCCAATCCCATAGAACCAGTTGATTGGGGTAAGAGTAGTAGCTGCGAGGGCGCCCTCTGCTGTCACATCCAGAGCACTGCAGGACGGGCCCCGGCCTCTGTTATACCCCGCGTTCCACTGAATGTTTGGGTGGCCGGGAAGAGCTTCGAGGGGGGCCTCTGTGGGCCGAACCCAGGAGCTGCAGGATGGTCCCCGGCACCAGCCGATCCCCATGCTCCACTCAGTTAAGGAGAGGGGGGCAAACGGTAAGAGCTGCTAGGGCGACTTCTGCTGGCCGAGTTCGCGATCTGCAGGAGAATCCCCGACCCCAGCCAATCCCCAAGCACCAGTTGATTGGGGAGAACGGGAGGAGCTGCGAGGGCGCCCTCTGCTGGCCGACCTAGCGAGCTTCAGGAGATTCCCCGACTTCAGCCGTTCCCCAAATACCAGTTGATTTGGTGGGGATGGGAGAAGCTGAGAGGGTGCCCTCTGCTGACCGAATCCTAGAGCTGTAGGGGAATCCCCGGACCCAGCGAATCCCCCACACCACTGATTTGGGGGAGACGGAAGAAGCTGCGAGGGCGCCACCTGCTGGCCTGGCCCGTGACTTGCAGCGAAATCCCTTGCCCCAACTAATCCGTGCCCCACTGAATGGGGGTGACGGGAAGACCTGCCAGGGCGCTCTCTGCTGTCCGAGCCCAGGCTCTGCAGAAGAGTCACCGGCCCCAGCCGATCCACACGGTCCACTCAGTTAAGGAGAGGGGAGGATACGGGAAGAGCTGCAAGGGCGTCCTCTGCTGGCCGAGCTCACGAGCTGCGGGTGAATCCCCGACCCCTGCCAATCCCCAAGCACCAGTCGATGGGGGAAACGGGAGCAGCTGTGAGGGCGCCCCCTGCAGGCCGACTTCGGGAGCGTAAGGAGAATCCCCGACCTCAATCGATCTCCAAGCTCCAGTTGCTTTGGTGGGGATAGGAGAGGCTGAGATGTCGCCCTCTGCTGAACGATTCCAAGACCTACAGGGGAATTCCCGGCCACAGCCAATCCCCACATTCCACTGATTTGGGGGCTACGGTAGAAGCTGCGATTGCGCCATCTTCTGGCCGGGTCCGTGAGCTGCATGGAAATCCCTTGCACCAAACATTTTGTGCCCCACTGAATTGGGCGACTGAAGAATCTGCGCGGTGGCTTCTGGCCGAGCCCAGGAGCTGCGGGATGGTCCCCGACTCCAGCTGATACCCACGTTCCACTGAATGGGGGGTCGGCTGGGAAGAGCAGCGAGGGCGCCCTCGGTTGGCCGAGCCCAGGAGCTGCAGGACGGCTCCCGGCCCAACCTGATCCCAACGCTCCACTCAGTTAAGGAGGGTGGGGGAAAGGATTAGCTGCGATGCCGTCCTCTGCTGGCCGAACTCGCCATCTGCAGGATAATCCCCGACCCCAGCCAATCCCCAAGCACCAGTTGATTGAGGGGAACGGGACGAGCTGCGAGGGCGACCCCCACTGTGCTACCAAGCGAAGTAAAGGAAAATCCCCAACCTCCGCCGATCCCCAAACACCACTTGATTCGGAGGGGACGGGAGAAGCCGAAAGGGGGCCCTCTGCTGACCGAGTCCAGGAGCTGCAGGGGAATCCCTGGAACCAGCCATTCCCCGCAACCCACTAATTTGGGGACGACGGGAGAAACTGAGAGGGCGCCATCTGCTGGCCGGGTACGCAAGCTGCAGTGAAATCCTTTGCCCCAACCAATACGCGGCCCACTGAACGAGGGGGGGGCGGGTGGACCTGCGAAGGCGCTTTCTGCTGGCCGAGCCAAGGAGCTGCATGAGGGTCCCCGGCTCCAGCCGAGCCCCACGCTCTACGCAGTTAAGGAGGGGGGAACAGGAAGGGCTGTGAGGACGTCGACTGCTGGCCGAGCTCGCGAGCTGCAGGAGAATCCCCGACCGCAGCCAATCGCCAAGCACCAGTTGACTGGGGGGAACGGGAGGAACTGGGAGGGTGCCCTCTGCTGGCCCACCCTGAGCCTTGCAGTACGGGCCCCAGCCCCACCCAATCCTCGGGCTCCAATGAATGGAGGGTGGGCCGGTAGGAGCTGCGAGGGACCCCTCGGTTGGCCGAGTCCAGGAGCTGGAGGACGGTCCCCGTCTCCAGCCGATCCCCAACTCCACTCATTCAAGGGGAGGGGGGAAGAGCTGCGAGGGCGTCTTCTGCTGGCCGAGCTCGCTAGCTGCAGGAAAATCCACGACCCCAGCCAATCCCCACACACCAGTTGATTGAGGGGAACGGGAGGAGCTGCGAGGGCGGCCCTTGCTGGCCGACCTAGCGAACTTAAGGAGAATCCCCAACCTCAGCCGATCCCCACACTCCACTGATTTGCGTGCGATGGAAGAAGCTGCGAGGACTCCATCTGCTGGCCGGGCCCGCGATCTGCAGGGAAATCCCTTCCCCCAAGCAATCTGCGCCCCACTGAATGGAGGGCGGGGGCAGGAGGAATTGCGAGGGCGCTCATTCCTGGCCGAGTCCAGGAGCTACAGGAGCGTCCCCGGCTGCAGCCGATCCCCAAGCTCCACTCAGTTAAGAAGAGGGAGGCAAAGGTAAGAGCTGAGAGGGCAACCTCTGCTGGCCGAGCTCACGAGCTGCAGGAGAATCCCCGACCCCAGCCAATCCCCGATTTCCAGTTGATTGTGGGGAACGGGAGGAGTTGCGAGGGCGCCCCCTGCTAGACGACCTCGCGATCTGCAGGAGAATCCCGACCTCAGCTGATCCCCAAGCATCAGTTGATTTGGAGGGGAGAGGAGTACCTGAGAGTGCTCCCTCTGCTATTCGTGTAACAGAGCTACAGGGGAATCCCCGGCTACAGCCAATCCCCATTCTCCACTCATCTGGGGGCGGACGGAGAAGCTGAGAACGCACCACCTGATGGCCAGGCCCACGAGCTGCAAGGCCCTTGCCCCAACCATTCCACGCCACACATCATCATCATCATCAATCGTATTTATTGAGCGCTTACTATGTGCAGAGCACTGTACTAAGCGCTTGGGAAGTACAAATCGGCAACATAGAGAGACAGTCCCTACCCAACAGTGGGCTCACAGTCTAAAAGGGGGAGACAGAGAACAAAACCAAACATACTAACAGGGAATGTCTGTTATACTGTTCACCCACAAGCCGTGAGAAGAGTGCTCTGCACACAGTAAGCACTCAATAAATACAACTGACTGACTGACTCGTTCTGTAGATATGCTCACAGCCTGTTTCTTCTGACTCCACATCAAGCTGTTTCCAATCAGATCCAAGTTTCTAGAGATTGTTTCCTAATTTCCCAATAATGCTCTAGCTAAAAAAATGTAAACGAAAATCATGTGCTATAGTGGCATTGGGTGTTTATACATGTTCAGTGGTACATTTCATTACATGTTATATTATTTCATCTCAACATAGTCATTCATCTACCAATTATATCATTCTTTTTCCTCCTGCTGCCATTGTAAACGACTGTAGAATGTCTTTCCTATGACATAGGAAACTCGTGGATGGCATATAATGTCTGCTTTGCTTCTGCTGTACTTTCTCAGACACTCAGTTTAGTGATACACTCAGTAAGTCTGGATGAAAACCATCGATTGATTTATTGATTAATTTCAATTTTGCTTCAATAAACTGGTTTGAATGATCTGAAATGAAACTTTGTTTCCAACTTGGGTTTTTGCATTTCTTAAAGGCAAGTTTAATAAAAGTCTATTCTCATATTCTGCATATTCTCATTTCCCTTGTCAATTCTCTCTCCATTGGCTAAGAAAGCAATTCCTTCCAAGTCCTGAGGTAATCTTTGTTGCACTTCTAGTCTTCTTCATCTTTCATCCATTTGCCCTACTTAGTGTCATTGACAAATCAATCAATCAATCAATCAATCGTATTTATTGAGCGCTTACTATGTGCAGAGCACTGTACTAAGCGCTTGGGAAGTACAAATTGGCAACACATAGAGACAGTCCCTACCCAACAGTGGGCTCACAGTCTAAAAGGGGGAGACAGAGAACAGAACCAAACATACCAACAAAATAAAATAAATAGGATAGAAATGTACAAGTAAAATAAATAAATAAATAAATAGAGTAATAAATATGTACAACCATATATACATATATACAGGTGCTGTGGGGAAGGGAAGGAGGTAAGATGGGGGGATGGAGAGGGGGACGAGGGGGAGAGGAAGGAAGGGGCTCAGTCTGGGAAGGCCTCCTGGAGGAGGTGAGCTCTCAGCAGGGCCTTGAAGGGAGGAAGAGAGTTAGCTTGGCGGAGGGGCAGAGGGAGGGCATTCCAGGCCCGGGGGATGACGTGGGCCGGGGGTCGACGGCGGGACAGGCGAGAACGAGGTACAGTGAGGAGATTAGCGGTGGAGGAGCGGAGGTTGCGGGCTGGGCAGTAGAAGGAGAGAAGGGAGGTGAGATAGGAGGGGGCGAGGTGATGGAGAGCCTTGAAGCCCAGGGTGAGGAGTTTCTGCCTGATGCGCAGATTGATTGGTAGCCACTGGAGATTTTTGAGAAGGAGAGTAATATGCCCAGAGCGTTTCTGGACAAAAATAATCCGGGCAGCAGCATGAAGTATGGATTGAAGTGGAGAGAGACACGAGGATGGGAGATCAGAGAGAAGGCTGATGCAGTAGTCCAGACGGGGTAGGATGATAGCTTGAATGAGCAGGGTAGCGGTATGGATGGAGAGGAAAGGGCGGATCTTGGCAATGTTGCGGAGCTGAGACCGGCAGGTTTTGGTGACGGCTTGGATGTGAGGGGTGAATGAGAGAGCGGAGTCGAGGATAACACCAAGGTTGCGGGCTTGTGAGACGGGAAGGATGGTAGTGCCGTCAACAGAGATGGGAAAGTCAGGGAGAGGACAAGGTTTGGGAGGGAAGACAAGGAGTTCAGTCTTGGGTGGGAGGAATTGCGAGGGCGCCCTCTGCTGGCCGAGCCCAGGAGCTGCAGGAGGGTCACGGCTCCCACCGATCCCCACGCTCCACTCAGTTCAGGAGAAGGGGGAAAACTTGAAGTGCTGAGAGGGCGCCCCCTGCTGACCGTGTACCAGAGCTGCAGCGGAATCCCCGGCCACAGCCAATCTGCGCACTCCTCTCATCAGGAGCCCATGGGAAATGCTGCGAGGGCGCCATCCTCTGGCCGGGTCCGCGAGCTCCAGGGAAATCCCTTGCCCCAACCGATCCGCACCCCACTGAAGTTTGGGGAAGAATAACCTGCGAAGGCGCCCTCTGCTGTCCCACCCAGAGCATTGCAGGACGGGCCCCGGCCCCAGCAAATCCACGTGCTCCACTTAATGGGGGCTGGGCTGGAAGGAGCTGTTATGGTGCCTTCTGTTGGCCCAGCCCAGGACCGGCAGTAGGGTTTCCGGCTCCAGACGATCCCCACGCTCCACCGCAGTTAAGAAGAGGGGGGAAACGGGAAGAGCTGCTTGGGCGTCCTCTGCTGGCCGAGTTCACGAGATGCAGGTGAATTCCCGACCGCAGCCAATCCCCAAGCACCAGTTGATTGGGGGGAACGGGAGGAGCTGCGAGGGCGCCCTCTGTTGGCCCACCCAGAGCCCTGCAGGACGTGCCCCGGCCCCCGCCAATACCCGCGCTCCACTGAATGGTGGGTGGGCCGGGAGGAGCTGCCAGAGTGCCCTCTGTTGGCCGAGCACAGGAGATGCAGTAGTGTCTCCGGCTCCAGCCGATCCCCAGGCTCCACTCATTTAAGGAGAGCGGGGAAACTGGAAGACCTGCGAAGGAGCCCTCTGCTGGCCGATCTGGTGAGCGGCATGAAAGTCCCTGACCCCAGCCAATACCCAAACACGAGTTGATTGTGGGGAACGGGAGGAGCTGCGAGGGCGACCCCGGCTAGCCGACCTCGAGAGTTTCAGGAGCATCCCCAACCTCAGCCGGACTCAGCACCCGTTGATTTGGAGGGGACGGGAGAAGCTGAGAGGGTGCCCTCTGCTGACCGAGTCCAAGAGCTAAAGGGGAATCCCCGACCCCTGCCAATCCCCGCAGTCCACTCATTTGGGGGCTACGGGAGAAGCTGCGAGGGCTTCCTCTGCTGACTCGTCCCGCGAGTTGCAGGAGAATTCCCGACCCCAGCCAATCCCCAAGCACCAGTCGATTGGGGGGAACGGGCGGAGCTGCCATGAACCCACTTCTGGACCACCCAGAGCACTGCAGAAAGGGCCCCGGCCCCAGCCAATCCCTGCGCTCCACTTAATTGGGAGTGGGCCGGGAGGAGCTGCGTGGGCGCTCTCTCTGGCCCGAGCCCAGTATCTGCAGGATTGTCCCCGGCTCCAGCCGATCCCCGCGCTCCACTCATCCAAGGGGAGTGGGGAAAACGGAAAGAGCTGCGTGGGCGTCCTCTGCTGGCCGAGCTCGCGAGCTGCAGGAGAATCCCTGACCCCATCCATTTGCCAAGCACTAGTTGTTTGAGGAGTACGCGAGTAGCTGCGAGGGCGCCCTCTGCTGGCCCACCCATAGCCCTGCAGCACGGTCCCCGACCCCACCTAATCCATGCCCTCCACTGAATCCGGGGTGGGCCGGGAGGAGCTGCCAGGACGACAGATGTTGACCGAGCCAGGATCTACATTATGGTGCCCGGCTTCCGCCGAATCCCACACTCCACTCAGTTCAGGAGAGGTGGGAAACCTGAAGAGTTGCGAGGAAGTCCTCTGCTGGCCGACCTCGCGAGCGTCAGGAGACTCTCCGACCTCAGCCGATCACGAAGCACCAGTTGATTTGGAAGGGACGGGAAAAGCTGAGAGGGCGCCTTCTGCTGACCGTGTCTATGAGCTGCAAGGGAATCACCGGCCGCAGCCATTCCCCGCACTCCACTGATTTGGGGGCGACAGTAGAAGCTGTGAGGGCCCCATGTGCTGACCGGGACTGCAAGCTGCAACAATATCCCCGACCCCAACCAATCCTCTCCCCACTGAAGGAGAGGGAGGGAGGACTTACGAGGGCGTCCTCTGCTGGCGCACCCATAACCCTGAAAGATGGGCCCAGGCCCCAGCCAATCCCCATACTCCACTGAATGGGGAGTGGGTCAGGAGGAGCTGCTAGGATGCCCTCTGTTGGCCGAGCCCAGGTGCTGCAGGACGGTCCCTGGCTCCAGCTGATCCCCACGCTCCACCCAATCCGGGCGATCCACACAATTGGGGGTGGTGCGGGAGGAGCTCCTAGGTCGCCCTCTGTTGGCCGAGCAAAGGAGCTGCACGACGGTCCCCGGCTCCAGCAGATCCCCACGCTCCACTCATTTAAGGAGATTAGGGAAATGGAAAGAGCTGCGAGAGCGTTCTGTCCCGAGGTGACCCTTGGGTACCGGCCATCTCAAGGTCAAAAGCTATCTCGTGACGACCTGAGCCAGCAGGCGGAACTCGGAAATGAGGGTGGGATACCTCCCCCACAACCAAATCTGCTAGATTGACAGCCCAAGCTAGGAATACAGAAGGTGTCCCTCGCCCCCATGCCAATCAAATTAGGTATGGAGGGTGGAGAGGGCAGAGATTGGATAGAGTGAGGCCGGAAGCTGGAATGACCTAGGGGCACAGTCAATAAATACCTGTCGCATTTGACCTTCGGGGTCAAGAATACCAGGACACGCAGGAGCGGGAGGAGCAACTGCCGCCGCTACCGCAACAGCAGCAGCAACAGCCCAAGTGTCTCTCTGCCCAGAAGGCTAGATGCCCACTCTTCAACCAGAACCAACACACTGAGGCAAGGGCCACGGGACGGGTGAGTGTCTCGTGGGTGGGACCCAGGTACCCCACTGCTAATGGAAATCATGAGTGGATTCCTCCCATGTAGGGAGAGCATATTGTGAGAGCTAGCCGCCCACCATTTGCGCGGGTAATGTAATGAATTCTTCCCATTTGGGAAAGTAAGTGGATTCTTCCCGAGTGGGAAGTGCACATGGGTGAGAGCTAGCCGCCTCACCCGAGCGAGATTAACGTATGATTGTGTTCCTCCCGTGTAGGGAAGCTCTAATATTGCTAATTGATTATATTCCTCCCTAAAGGGAAGTTCAATCCACTGGACCTAAACAATTACATAAATTCAATTTGCCTCGCGGAATAAATTTTATATAAAACTCAGGCTTTCCCCCTCTCTTTCGCCTCGCCGATCACTGAACGAACCCGTCCCCGGACGACGGGTGACACGTTCTCTGCTGGCCGAGCTCGCGAGCTGCAGAAGAATTCCCGACTTCAGCACATCCCCAGGCACCAGTTGATTCGGGGGAAAGAGGGGAGCTGCGAGGGCGCCCCCAGCTGGTCCACCTCGCGTACTCCAGGAGAATCCCCGACCTCATCCAATCCCCAAGCACCAGTTTATTTCGAGGGCATGGAAGAAGCTGAGAGGGCGCCCTCTGCTGACCGAGTCCAAGTGCTGCAGGGGAATCCCTTTCCTCAATCAATCCGCGCCCCACTGAATGGGAGTGGACAGGAGCACCTGCGACGGCCCTCTCTGCTGGCCAAGCACAGGAGATGCAGGAGAGTCCCAGGGCCCAGCCGATCCCCAAGCTACACTCAGTTAAGGGGGGGGGGGGGACTGGAAGATCTGCGGGGGCGTCCTCTGCTCGCCCAGCTTGTGAGCTGCAGGAGAATCCCCGAACCTAGCCAATCCCCAAGCACCAGTTAATTGTGGGAAACGGGAGGAGCTGGGAGAACTCCCCCTTCTGACCGACCTCGAGAGGTGCAGAGAATCCCCGACTTCTGCCGATGCCCAAGCACCAGTTAATTTGGAGTGGATGGGAACAGCTGAGAGGGCGCCATCTGCTAACCGAGTCCAGGAGCTGCAGGGGAATTCCCGGCCGCAGCCAATCACTGGACTCCACTGATAAGGGGGCGACGGTAGAAACTGCGAAAGCGCCCTTAGCTGACCGAGTCCAGGAGCTGCAGGGGAATCCCCGACCCCAGCAAATCACCAAGCACCAGTTGATTGGGGCGAAAGGGAGGAGCTGCGAGGGCACCTTCTGCTGGCCCACTCAGAGCCCTGCAGGACGGGCCCTGGCCCCAACCAATCCCCGCACGCAACTGAATGCGGGGTGGGCCGTGAGGAGCTGCGAGGGGACCCTCGGTTGGCTGAAACCAGGAGCTGCTGGATGGTCCGCCGCTCCAGCTGATCCCCACATTCCACTCATTTAAAAAAATGTGGGGGGAACGGGAAGAGCTGCGAGGGCGTCCTCTGCTGGCCGAGCTAGCGAGTTGCACCAAAATCGCCAACCCCAGCCACACCCCAGGACCAGTTGATTGGGAGGAACTGGAGGAGCTGCGAGGGCGCCCCCTGCTGGCCGACCTCGCTAGCTTAAGGAGAGTCCCCTAACTCAGCCGATCCCCAAGCACCAGTTGATTTGGTGGGGAAGGGAGAAGCTGAGAAGGTGCCTTCTGCTGACCGAGTCCAAGAGCTACAGGGGGATCACCGGCCCATGCCAATCCCCGCACTCGACTGATTTGGGAGAGATGGGAGAAGATGCGGGGGCGCCATTTGCTGGCCGGGCCCGCAAGCTGCAGGGAAATCCCTTGCCCCAATAAATCTGCGCCCCATTAAATGGAGGGGGACGGGAGGAGTTGAGAGGGCGCTCTCTGCTGGCCGAGCTCAGGAGCTGCAGGAGTGTCCCCGGCTCCAGTCAATCCCCACACTCCTCTGATTTAAGTAGAGGTGGGAAACCGGAAGAGAAGCGAGGGCGTCCTCTGCTGGCCGATCCCGCGAGCTGTAGGAGAAGCCCGGACCAGAGGCAAAACCCAATCACCAGTTAACTGGGGGAATGGGAGGAGCTGCGAGGGCGGCTTCTGTTGGCCCACCCAAAGCCTTGCAGGACGGGCCCTGGCCCCAGGCAATCCCCTGCTCCACTGAATTAGTGTTGGGCCGGGAGGAGCTGCGAGGGCGCCCTCTGTTGGCCGAGACCAGGAGGTGCAGGCCGGTCCTCGGCTCCAGCCGATCCCCACGCTCCACTCATTTAAGGAGAGGGGGTAAACGGGAAGAGCTGGGAGGGCGTCCTCTGCTGGCCGAGCTCGCGAGCTGCAGGAGAATCCCTGACCCTAGCCAATCCCCAATTACCAGTTGATTGGGCGGAACGGGAGGAGCTGCAAGGGCGCCGCCTGCTGGCCCACCCAGAACCCACCCAGAGAGAGTTGCAGGAAAATCCCTTGCCTCAACCAATACGCTCCCCACTGAAAGGGGTTGGAGGGAAGGGAGGACCTGCCAGGGCACTCTCTGCTGACCGAGCCCAGGTGCTGCAGGAGGTTCCCTGGCTCCAGGCGATCCCCATGCTCCACTCAGGTAAGGGGAGTGGGGGAAACGGGAAGAGCTTCAAAGGCGTCCTCTGCTGGCCGAGCTCACGAGCTGCAGGAGAATCCCCGACCCCAGACAATGCCCAAGCAGCAGTTGATTGGGGGGAATGGAAGGAGCTGAGAGGGCGTCCCATGCTGGCCTACCTCGCCAACTTCAGTAAAATCCCGACCTCCAAACCGCAGTTGATTTGGAATGGGAGGGAGAAGGCGATAGTGCGCCCTCTGCTGACCGCTCACAAGTTCTGCAAAAGAATCTCCGGTCCCAGCCAATCCTCGCACGCCACTGATTTGGGGGCGATGGGAGAAGGAAATCCCTTGCCGCAACCAATCAGTGCACCACTGAATTGGGGGAGGGGGAAGGGAGGAACTGCGAAGGCGACCTCTATTGGCCGAGCTCGCGAGCTGCAGGAGAATCCCCGACCCCAGCCCATCACCAAGTACCAGTTGATTTGGAGGGGACGGGAGAATCAATCAATCAATCAATCGTATTTATTGAGCGCTTACTATGTGCAGAGCACTGTACTAAGCGCTTGGGAAGTACAAATTGGCATCACATAGAGACAGTCCCTACCCAACAGTGGGCTCACAGTCTAAAAGGGGGAGACAGAGAACAGAACCAAACATACCAACAAAATAAAATAAGTAGGATAGAAATGTACAAGTAAAATAAATAAATAAATAAATAAATAGAGTAATAAATATGTACAACCATATATACATATATACAGGTGCTGTGGTGAAGGGAAGGAGGTAAGACGGGGGGATGGAGAGGGGGGACGGAGGGGGAGAGGAAAGAAGGGGCTCAGTCTGGGAAGGCCTCCTGGAGGAGGTGAGCTCTCAGCAGGGCCTTGAAGGGAGGAAGAGAGCTAGCTTGGCGGATGGGCAGAGGGAGGGCATTCCAGGCCCGGGGGACGACGTGGGCCGGGGGGTCGATGGCGGGACAGGCGAGAGCGAGGTACAGTGAGGAGATTAGTGGTGGAGGAGCGGAGGTTGCAGGCTGGGCAGTAGAAGGAGAGAAGGGAGGTGAGGTAGGAGGGGGCGAGGTGATGGAGAGCCTTGAAGCCCAGGGTGAGGAGTTTCTGGGGCGCCATCTACTGGCCGGGTCGGCGAGCTGCAGAGAAATACATTGCCCCAAACAATCCACACCCGACTGAATGGGGGTGGGTGGAAGGGAGGACCTGCGAGGGTGCTCTCTGCTGCCCAAGCCCAAGACCTGCAGTGGGGTCCCCACCTCCAGCCGAATCCCACGCTCCCCTCATTTAAGTTGGG